>NC_049209.1:53726261-53836261 GCF_013347855.1 Anguilla anguilla
GCACATCAGCATGGACACACACACACACACTCACACACCTGCACATACACACACACACACACACACACTCACACCTGCATGTACACACATACACACTCACACACACACACACACGCATACCTGCACGTGCAAACACACAGACGTGCACACACACGCATACATATGCAGGTACACACAAACACCCGCAGAAACACGCATGCACACATACGTAGCGGGGACCTACAGCTGGTGATGTCAGGTGGGTTGTAGGAGTTGGTCAGGTACAGGCTGGTGGGCTTGGCCACCCTCAGGTACACCACCTCCGCCGTGTTCTTCAGCGCCGCGACGGCGTCTTCGTGCATCACGTCCTCCAGACACACCGTGTTCACCTGGGGGGCCGAGGGGGGTGGGGGTTAGGCTCTCTCTCACACACACACACACACACAGTCTGTCTGCGTTTTCACAGAAACATTACCTACTGTCTTGGTCCACCCTGGTGTTCATGAGCTGAGTTTAAAAATATAACAAATCATTTTAAAGTGAGTTTTAACTGTCAGTAAAAATGCAGAAAAGCTGGTCGAGATGCACCAGAAGCTTTGAGTGCTCGCCTGACACCTCTAGCGCACTGTTGCATTGTGGGATGGCTGCAGGCAGGGTGAGGTCACCGCAGCCAATCACACGCCCTTCTGTGAGGCTGCCGGCCACAGCCAGCGGCGGAATGTTCCGGATCGTTCCCACACTGGTGTGTTTACAGGATTAGCAGTCTGGCCAGCTCTGACCTCCCCCACTCCTGGCCAGGCAGCCGCTTTGTGCACAAATGCTCATTTTGAGTTTGCACAAACTTCACTAAACTGAGTTTGTGTGAGTTCCAGATTATGGATTTTCCAGAAATTTGGCAGCAAAGTTCTCCCTCTGGAGCAGAGCAGAGAGGCCCAATTTTACCCTGAATCAGAAGAGACTTGCCCTGAAAAGTATGTTTAATTTTAAAGTCATTTTGAGATTTTTTTTTTTCCCTTTGGAGGGAGCACATACCGTATAATTAATCGTATTTATTTTAATCCAATAATGAAACTAATTTCAGACCCTGAGTCCCAGGTGATCTGAAAATTCATTCATAGAAGCGCGTAATAGGCTTTTGTGGTGAAAACCGCAAGTCAATCTACCCTGTGGTTGAACTGCTCTCCTGGAGTGCAGTACTTTAGATATACACCAGAGGGCACTGCTATCACAAGAGACAGTGCGAGTAAAATTGTTTTATCCACTTGGTTTGGTATTTTTCCTCAGAAACATAATTTTTGCAGTGCTAATTAAAATCATTCCACTCTTTGCATATGAAACAAATGCAAATCATGTTTGCTCTGGGCACTGTTCACTAAAATAACAGCAATGTAGTATACATATGTGTCTTGTGTGTGTGTGTACTTGGGGGATTTTACGTGTGTGTATGTGCGTGCGTGCATGCAGATGTGTGTGTGTCTGTCTGCACGTGTGTGTGTGTGTGTGTGTGTGTGTGTGTGTGTGTGTGTGTGTACTTTCTTACTCACAGCCAGTGTGAGTGTGTGTGTGTGTGTGTGTGTGTGTGTACTTTCTTACTCACAGCCAGTATTTTGTCCCCGATCTGTAGTCTCCCGTCCCTGTGAGCTGCCCCTCCCTCGATGATCTTGGTGACGTAGATGCTGTTGTCTCCGGGGATGTGCTGGTTCCCCACACCCCCAGCTATACTGAACCCCAACCCTGAGAGACACAGCACAGGCCTGCATTACACTCCATTACCTACAGCACAGGCCTGCATTACACTGAACACTCCATACACACATACACACACACACTCTCTCACACACACACACACACACACACACATACTCACACATACACACACACACACACACTCTCTCTCACACATACACACACACGCTCTCTCTCAAACACACACTCTCTCACACACACACACACACACACACACGCTCTCTCACACACACACACACACACGCGCGCGCGCTCTCTCACACACACATGCTCTCTCTCACACACACACACACACACACACACACACACAAGCTCTCTCACACACACACACACACACACACACACGCTCTCTCACACACACACACGCGCGCGCTCTCTCACACACACATGCTCTCTCTCACACACACACACACACACACACACAAGCTCTCTCACACACACACACACACACACACACAAGCTCTCTCACACACACACTCACACACACTCACACACACACACACACACACACACACGCTCTCTCACACACACACACACACACACACACAAGCTCTCTCACACTCACACACACACACGCTCTCTCACACACACACTCACACACACACACGCTCTCTCACACACACACACACACCTTTGGGGCCCTTGATGAGTTTGATCTCGGTGACTCTCTCTGCTGCGGGTTTTCTGCGCAGGATGTAGAGCCGGACGATGGCGCCGGCCTCCTTCAGCGCCTCCACGGCCAGGCTGTGCGTCACCTCCCGCACGTCCACGTCGTTCACAAACAGGATGCAGTCATTCACCCTGGGGGGGGAGAGGGAGAGGGGGAGGGCCAGTGGAGCAGGCCGGAGGCACAGAGGAGAAATCCAGGAAGTGGCTTTTAAAATGCAGGAAGTGCCAGAAGATACCAGTGTGCATAGCATCAGCGCAGGTGTGAAAACAGGACTATGGATCACATTCATCTGGTAGCTTGAGTCTTTGCTCATGTTCAGAGCATGCTGGGAACTGTAGTTTCATAAACAGGCAGGAAGAGCAAAAGCAGTTTGTAGCTTTAGGGGTGGGGAGTTGGAGCAGAGGTGTCAAAAGAGTTAAACACTCCAAACCCTCCCCCCCCCCCTGCACACACCGAATATGACACACCTGTCATTTTCAGAACTTCTAGACCGTGACCTCTTCTTCTTCACGGTGCTAAACGCAGCCGCCAGATCCGCCGCTGCAGTTTTACATTATTCACAGGCCGCCTCCCGCCGGTCTCGCCAAGTCTGAATTATTAAAGCGCACGCTCACGCACGAGGCCGCGCAACATGGCCGCACGCGTTCACCTGGCTGAGCGGCTACCCCACACGCGTTCACCTCACTGAGCTACCCCGCACGCGTTCACCTCACTGAGCGGCTGCCCCGCACGCGTTCACCTCGCTGAGCGGCTACCCCACACGCGTTCACCTCACTGAGCTACCCCACACGCGTTCACCTCACTGAGCGGCTACCCCACACGCGTTCACCTCGCTGAGCGGCTACCCCACACGCGTTCACCTCACTGAGCTACCCCGCACGCGTTCACCTCACTGAGCGGCTGCCCCGCACGCGTTCACCTCGCTGAGCTACCCCACACGCGTTCACCTCGCTGAGCGGCTACCCCGCACGCGTTCACCTCACTGAGCTACCCCACACGCGTTCACCTCACTGAGCTACCCCACACGCGTTCACCTCGCTGAGCGGCTGCCCCACACGCGTTCACCTCACTGAGCTACACCGCACGCTTTCACCTGGCTGAGCGGCTGCCCCGCACGCGTTCACCTCACTGAGCGGCTGCCCCGCACGCGTTCACCTCACTGAGCGGCTGCCCCGCACGCGTTCACCTCACTGAGCTACCCCACACGCGTTCACCTCGCTGAGCGGCTGCCCCACACGCGTTCACCTCACTGAGCTACCCCACACGCGTTCACAGGTGAGTGCTGCCTACCCCACACGCGTTCACCTGGCTGAGCGGCTGCCCCGCACGCGTTCACAGGTGAGTGCTGCCCCGCACGCGTTCACAGGTGAGAGCTGCCCCGCACGCGTTCACAGGTGAGTGCTGCCTCCCTGCTCTTTCTGTACCGATGTGAGCAAGCTGTCAACATGCAGAATTATACACACACCCGGAAAAGCATTATTTTACATAATGCGTCTGTACATTCTCATGGGATAATTCAGAGAATAATTACATCAGGATTACTTTCCAGAGTCTCCCATTTTGGGTTAAAAAAAGCTTATTCTTGTGTAGATTTCTGACTGAAAATTTTAAAGTGCTTTTTTAAGAGTGACAGTAAATGGCACCGGGCTAAATAAAATGTGACTGATCAGCACCAGAACAGAATCCAGCAGGATCAGACTAGATCCGCATCCAGCAGAACCAAGCCTGATCAAGGTCCAACAGAACCAGGCCATACCCCGATTCAGCAGAACCAAGCCTGATCAAGGTCCAACAGAACCAGGCCATACCCCGATTCAGCAGAACCAAGCCTGATCGAGAGCCAGCAGAACCAGGCTGGATCTAGGCGGAAGGACAGCACACACACAGGGATGTCCCTATTAAACCTGATTGTTCTTCACAGGAGCCCAGACCTGGGCTGACCCCACAGAGCAAACGCTGAGGGGAGGGGGGGGGGCGGTGGGTAATACATCCACTCCAGCACTGGCCCCGCTCCAGAATGGGAATTAAATCCTGACACAAGCCCAAAAATAATATTACAGCTCTGCATTTATACAGGGCCTCTGATGGACACCGAGAAATTTATGAGGGGGGGTGAGGGGTGTTTGATTCTCTTTAATCACCACCATTGCGCAACTTGGGTAGTGTGTGTGTGTGTTTGTGTGACAGAGAGAGAGAGAAACGAGGAGAGAGACAGTGAGAGAGAGAGAGCAGTATGGCCGCCAAGCTAAGAGAAGTAATAGAAATAACGGCGGAGTCAGTGTTGGGTGGATGGGGAGGGCAGGTTATGGGCGGGGTCAGTGGAGGCGGGAGTTGGTGGGGGAGGGGTCAGTAGGGCTGGGGGCGGAGTCAGTGGAGGTGTGTGTTGGTGGGGGAGGGGTCAGTAGGGCTGGGGGCGGAGTCAGTGGAGGTGTGTGTTGGTGGGGGAGGGGTCAGTAGGGCTGGGGGCGGAGTCGTGGAGGTGTGTGTTGGTGGGGGAGGGGTCAGTAGGGGAGGGGGGAGGGGTCAGTAGGGCTGGGGGCGGAGTCGGAGACATACCTGAGTCTGCCGTCCTGAGCGGCTGCCCCCCCAGGGATGATCTTGGTGATGAAGATGCTGGGATCGTCCCCCACATGGGGGTTATCTGTGCCCCCAGCAATACTGAACCCCAGGCCAGAGTTACCCTGCGCACACACACACACACACACACGCAAACGCACACAGAGAGACACACACACAGGCAGAGATACACACACAGACAGACACACACACAGGCAGAGACACACACACACACACACACAGAGTTGAGTTAGCTCCAGAGCAGTGTGTTTCCTGTCAGTAATCCAGATCTTTATGAAAACCATTCCGTCTGCAGCAGCGCTGGTCTCCCAGGCTAATTCTGTTTGCAGCAGAATTAACTGGATAATCTGTCAGCTCAGAGATATGAGCCGTTACAGACCGCCAGCCAAGCAGAGATGGAGACGCAGACTGAATACGATGAGTCTGAAACAGTCGCGTATCTCCTCACAGAGATCCTCTCTGGACTGAATACGATGAGTCTGAAACAGTCGCGTATCTCCTCACAGAGATCCTCTCTGGACTGAATACGATGAGTCTGAAACAGTCGCGTATCTCCTCACAGAGATCCTCTCTGGACTGAATACGATGAGTCTGAAACAGTCGCGTATCTCCTCACAGAGATCCTCTCTGGACTGAATACGATGAGTCTGAAACAGTCGCGTATCTCCTCACAGAGATCCTCTCTGGACTGAATACGATGAGTCTGAAACAGTCGCGTATCTCCACACAGAGATCCTCTCTGGACTGAATACGATGAGTCTGAAACAGTCGCGTATCTCCACACAGAGATCCTCTCTGGACTGTGTGTAATCGTAACATAGGCCCCAGAAAGAGAGGTAAAGATCTGATTCATATAAATTGTTATTAATGTTTAGTTTAAATTTACCTTTAAAGTTTAACTGTTGCCTGCTTGACCCATTTGATTATTTGCTGTGATGGATCCTGTATTACAAACCTGTACCATTTTACCCCTACTTTCCCCCTGGCTGGCCAGTGAAGGATGGGCTCCCCCTCTATAGCCAGGTTCCTCCAAAGATTTCTTCCCACTGGGGAGTTTTTTTTTTACCTCACCGTGTTTGAATGTGATTAAATGCTGTAGCGTCAAGATTAGCCTTCGCTGGACCTAAGGAGCCTAGCCAGGACCATGAGAAACAGGCCGGAAACATGACGGGGGATCCAGGCAGGTCTGGAGCCCTGGACGGTTAAACAGGTGTACAGGTGCGGCTCAGGTAAAGACTCACCCGCTCCAGAGTGATCTCCTCGTACTCCATCTCTCCTTCCATCCCGTTCACCTGCAAGAGACAGAGCACACTCATTCACAAACTCACCGGAGAGAGAGAGCACACTCATTCACAAACTCACCGGAGAGAGAGAGCACACTCATTCACAAACTCACCTGAGAGAGAGAGAGCACACTCATTCACAAACTCACCTGAGAGAGAGAGCACACTCATTCACAAACTCACCTGAGAGAGAGAGCACACTCATTCACAAACTCACCTGAGAGAGAGCACACTCATTCACAAACTCACCTGAGAGACAGAGCACACTCATTCACAAACTCATCCAGAGGGGTAGGGATTGTCGCCCAGGCAACCAAAGAGCAAATAAGGTTGTTCATACAGAAGGCCAACTGGCATGAAGGTTATTTATACAGGCAATCAATATAGAGAACAGACTCTAACTGCTAAGCTGTGTGAGGTGTGTCATAGTTAACTGATGGACTACCAGTTCCTCAAACAGAGAAACGTTATCATATATATGATATTGTTTCTCTGTTTGAGGAACTGGTAGTCCATCAGTTAACTATGACACACCTCACACAGCTTAGCAGTTAGCTAGGCTCAGAAAGGAAGAGACAGAGAGTGAAATTATCATATGACATATTTTCACAAAGACAAGGTGGGGCAGCAGATATCTGATGGTCAGAAATGCAGACTGAGCAGAACAAACCCAGTATAAAAGTGCTGCTCAGACTGTGTGTGTGACTCCCAGATCAGAAGGTCCAGTTCACAGGAGCATCTTATGGTCACATGATCTGACATAAATTCAGCAGGGAGCACATTGCCCAAGGCTGCCCCTTTTATAACTGCCCCCTGCAGCTGAGCACACCGCCCTAGTGCTGGAGGAGCAGGCTGGTACAGCTCCACCAGGAGGCCCTGTTAGCCTACAGCACACAGGTACAGCTCCACCAGGAGGCCCTGTTAGCCTACAGCACACAGGTACAGCTCCACCAGGAGGCCCTGTTAGCCTACAGCACACAGGTACAGCTGCCCCTTTTATAACTGCCCCCTGCAGCTGAGCAGCACAGCCCTAGTGCTGGAGGAGCAGACTGGTACAGCTCCACCAGGAGGCCCTATTAGCCTACAGCACACAGGTACAGCTGCCCCTTTTATAACCGCCCCCTGCAGCTGAGAAGCACAGCCCTAGTGCTGGAGGAGCAGACTGGTACAGCTCCACCAGGAGGCCCTGTTAGCCTACAGCACACAGGTACAGCTCCACCAGGAGGCCCTGTTAGCCTACAGCACACAGGTACAGCTGCCCCTTTTATAACTGCCCCCTGCAGCTGAGCAGCACAGTCCTAGTGCTGGAGGAGCAGACTGCTGGAGCAGACTCACACATGAAAGACAAGGAGGAATCCTGCCTCGCTAAATATGAGAATACCGCAAGAGTTACAGCAGGAATACTGTAGGAGTTTCAGTGGGAATACTGGAGGAGTTTCAGTGGGAATACTGCAGGAGTTTCAGTGGGAATACTGCAGGAGTTTCAGTGGGAATACTGCAGGAGTTTCAGTGGGAATACTGCAGGCGTTTCAGTGGGAATACTGCAGGAGTTTTAATGGGAATAATGCAGGAGTTTCAGTGGGAATACTGCAGGAGTTTTAATGGGAATAATGCAGGAGTTTCAGTGGGAATACTGCAGGCGTTTCAGCGGGAATACTGCAGGAGTTTCAGTGGGAATACTGCAAGAGTTTCAGCAGGAATACTGCAGGAGTTTCTGTGGGAATACTGCAGGAGTTTCAGCAGGAATACTGCAGGAGTTTCAGTGGGAATACTGCAGGAGTTTCAGCAGGAATACTGCAGGAGTTTCAGTGGGAATACTGCAGGAGTTTCAGCAGGAATACTGCAGGAGTTTTAGCAGGAATACTGCAAGAGCTTCAACAGGGATACTGCAGGAGTTTCTACAGGAATACTGTAGGTATTTGAGCAGGAATACTGCAGAAGTTTTAATGGGAATACTGTAGGAGTCTCAGCAAGAATACTGAAGGAGGGTAAATTCTGCTGATCTGCCTCCAGGTCTGTAGGGGGCAGTAACTCACATAAGAGGCAGTTTGATGTGACTATGTGACACTGCTGCAGGCCAAGGGGATGTGTGGGGAAAACGCAGAGGGAGGCAGAAGATAGATAATAATAATGAAATGATGCAGATGATGCAGAACTTACATAAGGAGAGCCATCCAGTGTTTCTGTGTTCACCATCATAGGAGGAGAATTAGCCTGCAGAGAGCGAGAGAGAGAGAAAGAGAGAGAGATGGGAGGGAGAGAGAGTGAGAGAGAGAGAGAGATGGGATGAGAGGGGATTCAGGAGAGATTCAACAATGCACTGTTTCGATTTCAGTCAAATTACTGAGGAACTGTACATTCCAACGCATCCTGAAAAAGAAATTCACATGTTTGAAAACACTGGATCTTTACACTCCAAAGATGTGGACAGAACACTGAATTTACCAGATACTAAACCCAACAAACAGCTTTAGACTGCAGCACACAGGTACAGCTCCACCAGAAGGCCCTGTTAGCCTACAGCACACAGGTACAGCTCGTCCAGGAGGCCCTGTTAGCCTACAGCACACAGGTACAGCTCCACCAGAAGGCCCTGTTAGCCTACAGCACACAGGTACAGCTCCACCAGGAGGCCCTGTTAGCCTCCAGCACACAGGTACAGCTCCACCAGGAGGCCCTGTTAGCCTCCAGCACACAGGTACAGCTCCACCGGGAGGCCCTGTTAGCCTACAGCACACAGGTACAGCTTGTCCAGGAGGCCCTGTTAGCCTACAGCACACAGGTACAGCTCCACCAGGAGGCCCTGTTAGCCTACAGCACACAGGTACAGCTCCACCAGGAGGCCCTGTTAGCCTACAGCACACAGGTACAGCTCCACCAGGAGGCCCTGTTAGCCTACAGCACACAGGTACAGCTCCACCAGGAGGCCCTGTTAGCCTACAGCACACAGGTACAGCTCGTCCAGGAGGCCTTGTTAGCCTACAGCATACAGGTAAAGCTCATCCAAGAGGCCCTGTTAGCCCACAGCATACAGGTACAGCTCATCCAGGAGGCCCTGTTAGACTGCACCGTACACAGGTACACAACCAGACCCTCTCTTCATAAACCATTAGGGCTGTTTCGCTTCAAGGGGAGCACCAGTGGGCTGAATGTCAATTTCCCTCCATAAAACCCTCTTAAAGCCTAATGCTCACAGCAGCCTCTCCTGCAGGTTTCATATTTCATATTTCCCTCTGCATATGGCCACTGTGAGGCCGCTGTTTTAATTTAACCCAGCAATAAGCCCCCCCTGTGAACCCAACAGAGAGAACAGAGGAAGATGAAAAACAGAGGGAAGACAGGGGGAGAGGAGGAGAGAAAGAGAGAGGGGGACTGTGAAAGGGGGACTAAAGATTAGGGAGAGGAGGAAGAAGAGGAAAAACAGATCAGACTCCTTTAAAATGCCTGGCTGTTAAACGGTATTTCTTTCTTTGCCACAAATGGCAGCTTCACCTCCTCCACTCTGGAAGCTCAGATATAATCCGCCTGTAGCTGCTCAGGACGGACAGATGAGCGCACCTAGCCCTAAAGCCCACCACTGCGGCAATCCGTGATGTCACTTCCTGGTTCTTTAAACTCCTGCCAGCTCACTAATGGCCCGCGGAGTGTTCTCAGGGAACACGGTGTCCAAACGGAACGCTACAGCCTGTCACTCACACACAGGCCAGAGAAGAGGCCACGCCCCCACGCCCCCCCCCCCCATTCACCAGGAGATCACTTCATAAATAAATAAGGATAAGCATCTGCTACTGCTACTCACGTGAATAAATATATTCGTTTTTAAAACAGGGAGTATTTTTCAAAGGGTCCGCACGCACCGGTAGTGAAAACAGAAGATATTCCTCATTGTGTGGGTCAGAGTGAACACGGCATCTGAGAGCGGCTAATGACGCAACTGTGTGGGCGGCTGCAGAATATGGTGTGTACCTCTTCTCTCTGTCTCCCTCTCTCTCCCTCTCTCCTTCTCTCTCCCTCCCTCTCTCACTCCCTTTCTTTTTGCCTCTGCTGATATGTATCATATTGGTTCCCTGGTTGAGGAAAAATGGCAGGCCATTGGTCGAGTGAGAGAGGTAAATACAGCACTCCTCTCGCACTTCAGCAGAATTTCTCCTCCCTATCGCTCCCTCGTTCCTGCACTCATTCCTGCATCCCTCTCTTCTTCGGGGAGCCCCCTTTCATTTCTTCCTCTGGGAACGGCTGGAGTCGTTTTTCTCTCTCATCCTCCTGTGCGTGTTCCTTATATCTCTTTATATCTACCCCTCAGGAGATGTGTGTGTGTGTGTGAGAATGCATTTGTGTGTGTGTGTGTGTGTGTGTGTGCGCATGTGTGTGTTATTATGAGACAAACAGCAACAGTCTACACAGCCTGATACTGTCAACACAGTCTGAAACAGGCAGACACTCTCTGTCTCAGGCGAGGCATGTCCCACAGTTCCAGCTCTCCCTCTCCAATGCCACCCAACTTCCACACTGACCTTCCAATGCCACGGTTATACCATAGCAACAACTGCCATGGCAACCGGGAATTCCAAAGCGACTGTCTCAACCTCATTGACTGCAATGCCAGCGAGACACAGAGAGCAAGAGGGGGAAGGAGAGAGAGAGAGAGAGAGAGGGAGAGGGAGAGGGAGGGGGGGGGTCAGGAGTGAACGAGTCAGTGCCCAGGCTGTATAATGAAGCAGAGAGTGAACGTGTCAGTGCCCAGGCTGTATAATGAAGCAGAGAGTGAACGTGTCAGTGCCCAGGCTGTATAATGAAGCAGAGAGTGAACGTGTCAGTGCCCAGGCTGTATAATGAAGCAGAGAGTGAACGTGTCAGTGCCCAGGCTGTATAATGAAGCAGAGAGTGAACGTGTCAGTGCCCAGGCTGTATAATGAAGCAGAGAGTGAACGTGTCAGTGCCCAGGCTGTATAATGAAGCAGAGAGTGAACGTGTCAGCATCACATTACCCAGCATCGCATTACCCAGCATCGCATTACCCAGCATCACATTACCCAGCATCGCATTACCCAGCATCACATTACCCAGCACCGCATTACCCAGCATCGCATTACCCAGCATCACATTACCCAGCATCGCATTACCTTGCATTGCATTACCTTGCATCACATTGCATCACATTACATTACAGTGCATTACATTACAGTACAATCATCCATTACATTACATTATATTGCATTACATTGCATTTAGGAGTTCAGTATTTATCCAGACCAGCATGCATTGCTGCATGCATTACAGGCTCAGCCCATGGAGGGCCGTTAGCACATAGCGTGTGCAGCAGTAACGGTGTAAACATGCTGCACAGAGCCCAGCGCTGTAGCAGGTGTAAGAGGGGGGCTGAGGACGCCATGGTACGGGTAAGGGGCGGGTTCGAGGGGGCAGAGAGGCAGCGTTAGCGTGTCCCCCCCCCCCCCGGACAGACCTGCCTGCACTCGCTCTCTAACCCAGTCCTGCAGCCTACGCTCGCTCCCTCTCCCTCTCCCTGTCCAGTCAGCCACACACAGCTGCGTATGTACACATTTCACACACGCGAGGCGCTGTGTTCCTGGGACTGGAGCCAGCAACCACCTCACAGTTACGAGCCGTGTTCCCCGGGAAACCACTGCGGTCTTCAATCTGGGGACTGGGACTGGGGGGGGGGGTGGGGGGGCATATATCCCTGTGATGTCCGTGTTCTCAGATCCATCTTTGAACCGTGAGACACAATCAGTTATTTCTGCTGAGTACCCCCCCCCCCCCCCCCCACTGTAGCATACCCCTCGCCCCTCGCCTCAGGCACACAGACTCTAATGGGAGAGAATGGACACGGGACAAGCCATCCTGAGATGTGTGATGAGAGAAAGAGAGAGAGAGAAAGAGAGAGACGGAGGGGGAGAGAGAGAGAGAGAGAGAGAGAGAGAGAGACGGAGGGGGAGAGAGAGAGAGAGAGAGAGACGGAGGGGGAGAGAGAGAGAGAGAGAGATATGGGGAGCCCTGGGTAGTGTTTTAAGCTCTTAAAGGCTCAGTCCAGGTCTCTGAACCTGCCTCAGCACACAGTCACTGAAGCTCACTACGCTGCAGCCATTTTGCCTTCATCACCCAACCCCAACTGCACAGGGGAATAGTGCCCCTCGACACACAGACAGACACACATCTCTGTCTACCTATCTATCTGTCTCGCATTCTCTCACTGCCATCTTTAGATTCAGAGTCCTGCCTCTAATCAGTGTGTGGGAATGAACTACAGTTCCCAAGATGCTCCTTTGCACTGTGAACCTGGGCTCGTAGCTTTGTGGTTTTAGCCCCGCCCCTATTTGTTTTTTACGGTCACACGCTCATTCTCGTCAAAGGCACACCCACTCAAATGCTTTGAGGCTAAACAGCGAAATAAATATTGTATGAGCCATCACAAAGATGACATCCCTCCTCACTCTCACCCTTACACTCTCCCTCTCTCTTGCTCTCCCAGTGTTTTTATCACGCACTCCATGCTTTGTCTCTGGATCTGATGAGGCTTGTAGCCAAACAGCCCAGGGGGGAAGCGGTGTGTCTCATCTTGGGCAAAATGGCCACTCGGTGGGGCTTTGTATTTGGTGAGAGCTTGTCTGCCTTGTCTCACACACACACACACACACACACACTCAGACACTCACAAGCTAACACACACTCTTCCAGCACACACACGCGCACGCAAGCACACAGAGGTCACGGTATCCCCACTCCCTGGCCTGACCAGCGTTGCCGACCTTCCCTTTGTCATTCCCAGAATGCACTGGGTCACTCCTGCCTCTGGGCCAGCCAAAAGCACAGGGGTTTGAGTGCTGAGCAGTTGGTGGTGTTCTGCAGGCGGGTCATGTGACCATCAGATTCCAGAGCGACATGACAGCAGCGCTGAGTCAGCAGTGAGAATCATCTAGGCCAGCTGAGGACCGCATCACAACACTATCCATCTACCCGTCTATCTATCCGTCTATTTATCCAGCTATCTATCTATCTATCCATCTATCTATCTATGCATCTATCTATCTATCATCTATCCTATCAATCTATGCATCCATCTATCATCTATCCTATCTATCCATCTATCTATCAGAATACCTCTATCCCCCTCTCTCTCTCGCTCCACCATACCCTCTCATGCTCTCTCTCTCTCTCTCTCTCTCTCTCTCTCTTCAGCACCATGGACAGCAGTAATAACAGAGTAGGAGAAAGCTTGTGTGTGTGCATGCATGTGTGCGTGTGTGTGTATGTGGGTCTTTGTGCTCTCTGATGGAAACGTGTGGTTTGACAGCAGGTGTCTCCATGACATCATAACTGACAGACCGCGTCGCTGCAGCGGGCAGTAAACTTCCCAGCAGTCTGAGCGCTATAAATACCCAGCAGCGCTCCCAGCTGAAACGCTCTCATGTTTTCATGATGAGTTTGAGACGCATCGCCGTTCACTCCTGAAATATGAATAAGCTGCTGCTCCGTGCGTTCTGTTGGGTGTGCGGCTCCAATTTAGAGAACCAGAAAGAAAGAAAGAAAAACAGAGAGGGGGAGGGGGGGAGAGAGAGAGAGAGAGGGATGGAGGGGGAGAGAGAGGGAGAGAGAGAGAGAGAGAGGGATGGAGGGGGGAGAGAGAGAGAGGGATGAAGGGGGAGAGAGAGGGAGAGAGAGAGAGAGGGATGGAGGGATGGAGGGGGAGAGAGAGGGAGAGAGAGGGATGGAGGGGGGAGAGAGAGAGAGCGGGAGAAATGGTCAGAGTTCGGAAACGCTACTCTGCGTGGGCGCTGATTGGATGATTGATGGGCTGAAACTTCTGAAATAAAAACGCTGTTTCACCCTGAATTCAGCCATCAATACGCCCTCTTTCTCCTGCTCTCACCCTCCCTTTCTCCCTCCCTCCTTTCTCTCGTTCTCCTGCACTCTCCCTCTCTCACTCCCTCCGTTCTCTCTCCCCCTCCCTCTCTCTCACTCCCTCCTTTCTCTCTCCCACCCTCTCTCTCCCTTCCACTCTCTCTCACTCCCTCCCACTAGTGCTATACTGTGCTATGCTCATCTTCCAGCTCTCCCTCTCCAACTTCTCTCCCAAACCCCCCCCGCCCCCCGCCCCCCCCCCCCCCCCAGTGACTGGAATAAAAACAGGAGGAAGTGGAGACGGCCACAGCACCAGGCCCATGAGATTCTGCCCAAGCGAAGATCAGTCTGTCAAAGCTCTACCCCCCATAAAGCGCATCTCACATCAGCCGCACTAACGTCAGCGGCACCAACCGGAGCGTGACTAACCTTAATAGCACTAACGGGACTGTAACTGACATTATTACTGTGAACAGGAGTGTTACTAACATTAGCAGTGCTCACAGGAGCGTTGTTAACATTATTTGTGCTAAGACTCTAACAATCTAAAAGCGATTATAAATTATAGATTTTAAATGCACAAACACTCACTGTGTTCAAGGATAGCCAAGAGACGAGGTGCATTCCATGACACATGTTTGGGAGAGTTATAGATCTACAAAATGTGTTTTGTGTTTTCCGTAAGGGTAAGAATGCCATGAATGCTTGCAAACAATCAAATGCTTGAAAATAGAGGATCCAGTGAGAAAAATGCCAGTGCAGTTCATCACAGCAGCACAAGAAGGGAATCCAGAAAATGCTTTGCTCTGATAGCCCCACTAAACACTACATTACCCATGAGACACTGCATGGAGAGGGTTAACCAACTTTCAGCCAAGCCTGTTAGGGCTACAGTGTGCACTGAGAGTAAGAGGCAGGGCCAACAGCAATTCAGCCAATCAGGAACTGCAGATGTCTGCAGGTGTCAAGAAACATTCCTGACAGGTAAATTCAGTGGTAGTCCTGTAGGACTAATGAATTCACTTTCACACACAAACGCACACACACATTCATACAGTCACAGACACATACATATGTGCACACACTCACATACACACAGACACACACATGCAGACACAGACATTTAAATACACATAGACACACCCACATTAACACATGCACTTGCATAAACTCACACACAAACAGACAGACACATGTATACTTACAGACAGATACACAAACCCCCACAGACACAAACCTACATTGATGCACGCACACACGCACACTCGCCCATGTTAAAGCACAGCGGCAAAGATGGACCCGAGCTCTGTGCTTACGGTTTGTCGTCTGCACAAACAAGTAAAATATTTAAGCTGTTCCTGAACTTGTGTTCTAGGCTATAGCCCAACAGAGCTTGCTAACCATCTTTAACCCAGGGAGAACAACTGCTAATCAATACCAGTATCAAAGGACACCAATCACAAAGGAAATAAATTATTTGACACCACTTTTCATTCCAGTTTAGCTTAGCTTCCGAATGCTGCATCCATCGCAATGCCACGGGTACATTTATGAGGGAGAGACGGGAATTCAACAACGCATCCAGTTCCTAAACACCTTTTGGAGGTACACAGTATTTCACAGCATTTGCTGATAATACAATGCCAGATTAATAAGCACACACGCGCAAAAACAAACAAGCAAACAAACAAACAAACAGCAAATGTTACGTCTTTTTAAAATGAGCGGAATAACCAACGGTGTTTCACAAACACCGATCAGAAAAAACCGTGCAACGCTTTCGGTCTGTCGCACAGGTCTCTCGCGCACACGCACGCGCCAGCGTTGTGGGGTCCTACCATCATCCGATGCCGCTGCCTCTTGGCTTTCCGGACGTTGTTGATGAACCGCCGGCCCATTTTCTTGGCGTACCACACGGACACGAACATCCTGACCGACCGGCGCGCGCCGACGCGCGGAGAGGACCCTAACAAACAGCGCTCACCTCACAAAACGATCGGTGAACCGGCAGAGTGCGCGTGAGAGGAAAGGAGAGGGGAGGGGCCACTGAAGGGGCGTTTTCGTTAAAAAATCACAAACACTTCAATAACGTATATTATATAAATCAGTGAATTAACGCTTCAGCGATCAGAGTTTTATCCGGTTCTACAAATGTGAAAAAACTAAAATTATACCGGTAAGCATATTGTATGTTAAGGCAGCAACGTAGCAAAACACTTGGACAGGGTGTTAGGTTACTTGTTTGATTAATAAAGTGCATGCAATAAATATAAAATTTAACTTTTTGCAACTGCACGGCTATGAATTATTGCCAAAAGGACGCGGGAAGACTGGCTTTTAAATCCTCACTCATTTGTCCGAAGGTGAAGAATCCGGTTCAGTTCAGAGCGCGAGATGACGCTATTAGATCGACTTGCGTGATCCCAGAATCTGTTCGCCGATTCCCGAGTTCAATCTTCAGATGAAGGCGCAATATACGGGGGGAATGAACATTCTACAATGCGGCACCGACTGCGAAAACGTTATAAAGATACAATTGCAATGCTGGCGCTACAATACTTAGCCGGACACATCACGTTTGTACTGAGCCGTTTGCTGAACTGTTGCAACGCGAATCGACCTGAGAGACAAATCGAAAGGACCTTCCTGAAATGGTGATGTCTATTCGCACCTAAATTGATTGCATCGAATAACAAATGCTCGACAAGCTTTCCATCTCTCGAGAACGTGGGAGTGATGTGCTAATTCCCGCTCCCTTCTTTCCAGCCCGTTTCTCCATCTCGCGCCTCTTCATCGCTCGCGGGGTCCAGATGGATGTGCTGCCGTGGTAAATTGTGATGCGCTCGTGATTTTCTGTTCTCTGGTCTCTGCCTTTTGGCACAGAGGCAGCCAGCGCTGCTCTCTCTCTCTCTCTCTCTCTCTGTCTCTCTCTCTCTCCCTCTCCCCCCCCCTCTCTCTCTCGTTTTCCTTCCTCCACTCAATCATTCACTCACTCTTCCTCTTTCGTTTGCGCTTCCACTTGCTTCCTCTTTACATATCTGTCAACGCCTCTCCCCCCTCTCAAACTCAGCTCGAAGGAGGATCAAATGGAGCTTCTAAAGCAAAGCAAAGCTAAGCAAGCAAAAAATAAATAAATAAATAAATAAAAACAGTAGCACACAGGTAATTAAATATAATCACCTAGCAAATCAAAGAAAGATATTGTATCTCTTGATGGTCATTTCTATATCTCCTGTATAGGCGTGTGGGTGTGTGTATGTGTGTGTGCACACAGTCATTTGGACTGCAATACTGCAATAGAATTGACAAGTTTGTTTTTGGGGGAGAGAGGGGGGGCGCTTTCAGGCAAACAGAGGGAGATAAGGTGATGACAAACCACGGGTGAGAGGAGGAGAAGAGATGATAGTGGAGGGAATGAGGGAAGAGTTTGGGAGAGGGAGAAATACACACGCACACACACACACACACACACACACACAGTGATCAGTGACTGACATTGCTGCAGCAGTGCCTGAGGCTGCCTCACTGTGAAAAAACAGTAGCATCTCTGCCAAGAAGCTGGAAAAAACACACACACACACACTGCAACACTGCAACACTGTAAGACACTTCACTACACACTGCAGCACTGTAACACACTGCACACCCCTATACAGTACCAAACACAGCCACACAGCCCCATAATTAAAACCATTCAACAGATGCTGTTGTCCAGAGCCACAGTGCCAGAGCCAAAGTGCCAGGCCTGCCCAACAACACTCTGCCTGGCGAGTGTCACTGGAGCAGTGCTGCAGATGAGCTGCGCAAAGCAGGAAACAGAACACACACTTCCTGAATGCATGCTGAGTACTCCAGCACCATGCCCTGAGGAGAAGATCCTAAACCCCGTAAAAATGATCACAAATCATGGCATACATTTCCCACAATGCCACACACTGCCTGACCAAGTGACAAGTACAGCTTCTGCAAAAAAACACAGATGCCAGGGAGTCCATGTTCCTAAACACACAAGCGCATGCATATCATCGCAAAGCAATGCACGGCCGCCATTTTAGAAAACGTATGTCGGTGACTTCCTGCTTCCCGACGAAGCTACTTCCTGACCCTGTTCTTGGCGTTTCGGACGCGTGCCACACTGGCGTGCATCTCCACACTGCAGCCCCGTGTCTCTGGCTCTGTGTCTCTGGGCCTGTGACTCTGGCCCTGTGACTCTGGCCCTGTGACTCTGGCCCTGTGACTCTGGCCCTGTGACTCTAGCCCTGTGACTCTCGGCCCTGTGTCTCTGGGCCTGTGTCTCTGGGCCTGTGTCTCTGGGCCTG
The DNA here is from genome assembly GCF_013347855.1 of Anguilla anguilla. Classification (NCBI taxonomy): domain Eukaryota; kingdom Metazoa; phylum Chordata; class Actinopteri; order Anguilliformes; family Anguillidae; genus Anguilla; species Anguilla anguilla. Next base: position 53,744,696 of record NC_049209.1, read on the forward strand.
TGTCTCTGGCCCTGTGACTCTGGCCCTGTGTCTCTGGGCCTGTGTCTCTGGCCCTGTGTCTCTGGCCCTGTGACTCTGGCCCTGTGTCTCTGGGCTCTGGGCCTGTGTCTCTGGCCCTGTGTCTCTGGCCCTGTGTCTCTCAGCCTGTGTCTCTCGGCCTGTGTCTCTGGCCCTGTGTCTCTGGCCCTGTGACTCTGGCCCTGTGTCTCTGGGCTCTGGGCCTGTGTCTCTGGCCCTGTGTCTCTCGGCCTGTGTCTCTGGCCCTGTGTCTCTGGGCTCTGGGCCTGTGACTCTGGCCCTGTGTCTCTGGGCCTGTGTCTCTGGCCCTGTGTCTCTGGGCTCTGGGCCTGTGTCTCTGGCCCTGTGTCTCTGGGCCTGTGTCTCTGGCCCTGTGTCTCTGGGCTCTGGGCCTGTGACTCTGGTCCTGTGTCTCTGGCCCTGTGTCTCTGGCCCTGTGTCTCTGGGCCTGTGTCTCTGGAGCCTGTGACTCTGTGTCTCTGGAGCCTGAAGCACTCTCCAGCGTGTCTCTAAAGTGCTGGCGTGCTCTGAGTGCAGCCGCCGGCCGCTCTGCCAGTCAGGGGCCGGACGGTCGAGCTTTTTCTCCAGCACACTTTTAGAACTCTCTATTTCCTTTATTATCGTTTCTGCGGGAAGCCGATCTGCTCTTAATTTGCATTTGATGTTTTTATTTTATTGCGTAATTCTGCAGACTGCTTATTTTATTGCGGGAATTAAATGAAACAGACACAGGAGGATAGCTTGGCAAGTAATTAGTTTTACACTGGGGGGTGGGGGGTATGTGTGCTCACCACAGCAGGAGATACCAGGAATGGGAGTAGAGAGGCTGGACTCACACTCTCTCACACACACACACACACACACACACGCACGCACACACACACACACGTGCGCACGCATGCACACACACACACACGCACGCACACACCAACTCTCAAATTTACTTGCATGCAAATTGACTCACACAGATAAATGCATACATAAACACACACACACACAGATGCATATATGCAAACACGCAGATGCACACTCAAATGCGAGCACAACACACCCACTCAATCAGATACAGTACATGCACACAACCATGCACTCACAAACACACACACACACACACACATACACACACACACTGTCACACAGACCAGTCACATTATGTAATGCCTAAATAGCTGACACACTGACTTTGGTAAGTAAGACTTCCTCCAGCCAACTCTAGGGCGCTCTCTCTCTCTCTCTCTCTTGCTCTCTCTCTAGACCCGAACTGTTCTTGCACAGTAATTATATCTGAGCTTCAGGGACAATTTTAAAACATTTATTAATATGAACATCAGACAAAAAGAGAGGAAGGTACAGTAGAGGGAGGGGAGGAGAGTTGAGAGGGAAGAGAGGAGTGGACAGAGAGGGGAGGAGAGAGGAAGAGGAGCTGTAGAAAGAGGAGTGGAGTGAGAGGGGAAGAGAGAGGGAGAGGAGCAGTGGGAAGAGAGGAGTGGAGAGAGAGGGGAGGAGAGAGGGAGATGGCAGTGGGAAGAGAGGAGTGGAGAGAGAGGGAAGGAGAGAGGGAGACAGTTAGAAATCTGAAAAAATCAGCTGGAGAAAGCAATAATTGAGTTATTGCACAAAAATGCTACATGCTCTTAACAGCACAGTACAAACACTACCATCAGTCTACCCTCAACAGAGGGAGGGAGAGAGGGAGAGAGGGGGAGAGAGAGAGAGAAAGAAGGGTGAAAGATAATAAAGAATGCACATTTGTACACTCATATTGTTCATGATTTTTAAGCGGTGGCTGTATCCAAGGAAAATAATTTAATGGCAGTACAGTATTTATTTTATGGGTTTAAGCAAGGAGGGAGAGCCAACTTTCAGTTTAAATTACAGTGTGGTTCTGCAGGCATAAACCTCCATTTTAAACACATCTGTTTTTATGGTGGCGGGGGGGGGGGGGGGGGGGGGGGGGGGGTGTAAATGTTATCTCAGTGCAATATTATCGCTTCCTTAAGAGCCTTGCACTGGGGGGGGGGGCAGAGTCTGTAACAGTGTGTGAAACTGCTCTTGGGGGAGCAACCTAAAATATCAAAATATCAGTGAGTAGTATCAGTGTGTTTGTGCATATGTATAGAGTGTGTGTGCGTGTGTGTGTATGGAGCATGTGTGTGTGTGTGTGTGTGCGCGTGCATGCGTGCGAGTGTGTGTGTGTGTGTGTGTGTTACTGTCTCTCCGGTACGATGTAGTGATGCTGTTTTCTCTCTCCTTTCATGGGCTCCTTCCTCCCACGCCCCCTCCTCTTCCTCTCCACCGCTCATGCTTCACACCCCTTTCTCTCCCTCCCTCTCACTCCATTTTTACCTCTCTCCCTCTCTCCCCCAGCTCTGCCACTCTCCTCCTCTCTCTCCCTCCCCCTCTCTCTACCACTCATTCTTTCCCCATCCCCCTCTTTCTCTCCCCCTCTCTCTTTCTCTCATTTTTTCCCACAGTGCATCCCTTTTTAACAGTTTTTAAAACCTGTGCAGCAGTTGCCAAGGAGACCAAAATCCCACGGTCACCATGGCAGCACATGACAGTAAAGCATGTTAGTGTGTGAGTGTGTGTGTGTGTGCACGTGTGTGTGAGTGTGTGTGTGTGTGTGTGTGCACGTGTGTGTGCATGTGTACAGTATGTGTGTGTGCGGCTGCAAGTGTATAGTGTGTGTGTGTGTGTGTGTGTGAGCGGGTGCAAGTGTATTGTGTGTGTGTGTGCGTGTGTGTGCGTGTGGGTGCATGTGTACAGTGTGTGTGTGCGCGCGCGTGTGTATCCGTGTTCATCTAGAGAGAGGGAGACTGAGGGCACATATTCTGTAAGCGAGACTAATACCTCGTTATCTGTGCGGTTGCAGGAGAGCGTGGAATCAGCCGCAACCACAGCCCAGCGAGCAGAACCGCAGAGACCTGCACAACAGCTCTGCCTCTCCTCTTAAACAAGCAAACACTGACACCTGCTGGCCAGTCTCTGCCACTGCATGCATCTCATTACATACTCAGCCTGGAGCCCCCACCAGAGCCAGTAGAGGCAAGCAAAGGGGGTGTAGTCCTGCATATAGCAGCCCTCCCCCCCCCCCCATGTTGATAACAGTAAAAAAATAACCCCCATTTTGTGATCATTTTAATGGAATTGAGGTTAGTTGCAGTTACAAATTGATATGAGGTTATGCGCTGTTACACATTAATATTTACTGTTTATTACATTTTTATTATTTTAAATTTATTGTACTACCAGTTATGCTTGCAGCAGGTGTAGAACTCACTGCCCATATTTAAAGGGTTTTTGGATTCCTGCAATGAGGAAAAGCAGAACAGTCAGCATCCCTTTTTATGTGAATCTTTTTTAATCACAAATAAATCGGCACCTCCTGCGTCCGCCTCTCAGCTCAAGCCCTGGGCTTAGAGCACCGGCCTGGGCTCACCCACAGTGCAGAGGGACCATCGCACAGCCCACTGCAGAACAACTTCCCTTTCACAGGGAATGCAGTCTCTCTCACTCAGCACCGAAAACAGTCTCTCACAGTCAGGAGACAGAGCACCATGTTTAAAATGCACCGCTAGGGCCTTTTCTCAGTGTCCACACTGCTACTGATCAATCCCACTAAATTGAACATCCAGACTAATTAAGCCACAGAGGATCAGAACAGAATGACTAAACTGCAGTAATGGCTGGCGGGGGGCTTAGCCACCAGCTGCTAATTGGTTCATTTGTATTTTTACTGTGGGAAAACTCATTAAAACTCCTTTCTGGCCAATCGAGAACTTGCGCTAAACTCTTACAGCCAGTCCTGTCATCTCTCAGCCCTCAGCAGATGAGTGGGGGAAGGTCTTTGTGGGACCCGGATTGCCCACAAGGATGAAGTTTAGATGCACACTAACGAAATCGATTTCAGTGTAATTAGGAGAATACTGTAACTAAGGCGGAGGTCACTTAGACACCATACGATGATGATGATTTTACTGTGACAAAGGTCTTAATGGGAGCAACCATTATCACAGCAAGATGTGCAGTCTCTGTGACATCGTACACACAACCTCACAGGATGAAACAGAGCACATAGTCTAGAGATTAATTCTGCTAGAACACTCACACTGCAGACTCTGTGACATCACTGCTGCAAAATGACACAGACCACACATGTGAGCATAAGTGCTTCTCTGCAGCAACTCCACATTTATAACACATGTGAAATAGAGACACAGAACCCCATACATACTGAGGATAATGACCAGAAATTGGTTGTTCATGGATAGAATGGTGGGAATTGTTTATGAAAGCCTCCTCAGATTTGTAAGGAGAATGAAAAGTGAAATCCAAACAGCGGCCATTAGTGATGAGGCATCAGTAGGCACAGACCAGGTGTAAGGGCCACAAATTCAATAATGAGAGAAACAGTGAATATGGATAAGACCTTGTTGATGATTTCAGCAAGATGAGTACTGATGATGACTGACTTCCTGACAGTGCGAAAGGAATTCTGGGAGATGGAGTCCCTGGGGGTTGATGATGTCACAGAGTAAAGTTAGTGCCGCAGTACTGCTACAGACCAGGGGGGGAGCTGTGGTCTTACCAGCGTGGAGACTGCGGAGGTGTAGAGGGGGGTGTGGCCAGTAGACAGCATCTCCGGCTGCAAGACAACACAAGAGGGAGGGGGGAGGGAGGAGGAGGGAGATAACTGCACAAGCAGGAAGAGGAAGTACCAGAGGACACAGAGGAGGCAGGGGAGTGGCTTCACAGGAAAACAGCCAATAAGAGGACAGGGTCTGCAGGTGAATGTGGTCACGAACAAAGGAAGAAAGAAAGGGATGCTGTAGAGGACACACATTAACAGGATGGAATTACTCAGCAGGCTAGGGTCATGGGGGGTTGGGGGGTGGGGGGGGTGAACACACCTGGGGTGAATACAGGTGCGGAAGAGGTGGGGAAAGGGGGAGGAGCTGAGCAAGAGAGGGATGAGAGGAAGGGTATGACTACAAGAAAAAGATGCGCAACTTCTGCATCACAGGACTACACACACATGCATGCACGCACGTACACGCACACACACACACACACACACACACACACAAAAGAGCACAGACTAACACAAATACAGGTACACAACCACACACACACACACACACAAAAGAGCACACACTAACACAAATACACACACACACACACACACACTGCTTCAATCTAGGCACACCAGCTATGTTTCTTTTAGCATGAAATTTTATAACTTCAGTTTCAATTTCAATTCAGCTGCGCCTGCCCCTTGGCTGAGCTGAGCCAATCAGCCATTCTAATGTGTAAATGACCTCTGACATCATCACCGGCCACGCCCCGTGAGCATCACGGGGTGCCGCTTTCCCACAGAAAAACCCATTCGGACACACTTGATTTTGTCGGTGTATTTTAACACAAATAACAGAGTCAGATCTGCAGGAACATTCTAAAGAATGCACAGCTGCTTTTGTGGTGAGTATGAAGAACACAGAAAAAAAACATCACGTAACATTAAAATCAACAGGAGAACTCGTATTTTCAAAGATTACAGTCCCACCAAGACACACAACGACAGAAGCAAAAGCACACTTATGCTCTGGTGCATCTTGGGAGTACTGGGAAAAAATAACAGATCTAAAATGCCTGAGGCAAATATAGTCTGTCTGAGCACAGGCGACTGCACTGTGAAAGAACCGAACAAGCTGTCCTTGTACTGAAACCAAACTGCAGTTCCTTCACTGAACAGACGGGGGCGCCAGATAACCGATCTTGCGTGACCTGAGAGACCAACTGTGGGAGGAATGAGATTTCACCCAGAATGCAGACTAAGTAGGACAGCGTTCCAGAAACAAGGGCAACTTCAGACAAGCCCTGTGCATAGTCCCCTTCCTGGCACAGGAAAGCAACACTTCAGGGAAGATTTTTAAAAATCTCTTATCTGAACTGCCAGCTACTGTGTCATCTGGCTGCAGGAACGACACAGAGAGTAGAATCTGAGATTTCCAATTCCTTACAACATCATATATGGAGGCAGAGCTTCTTACAAAGCACAGACACTGATCCCAGAGCAGCACAGACACTGATCCCAGAGCAGCAGACACTGATCCCAGAACAGCACCGACAGTGAACCCGGAACAGCACAGAAACTGATCCCAGAACAGCACAGACACTGATCCCAGAACAGCACAGACGCTGATCCCAGAACAGCACAGACACTGATCCCAGAACAGCACAGACGCTGATCCCAGAAGAGAACAGACGCTGATCTCTGAACAGAGAGAGAGGGAGAGAGTGTGTATTGGTTCATGCCTGTATGTGCATGTATGTGTGGTAGAGCCTGTGTGTGTGTGCGCGCGTGTGTGCGCGTGTGTCTTGTCCTGGTAGAATCAGGTTTGTATCTCTTAAAGTAACTGCACTAGAGGTCTGGTAGAATCTGGTTTGCTTATCCACTCTACATGTGTTTTGTGGATTTGGAGAAGGTATATGACCGTGTTCCCCGGGGTATCTTGTGGGAGGTGCTGCGGGAGCATAGGGTGCCGGGGTTGCTGTTGAGTGCCATTCAGTCCCTGTATACTCAGAGCGAAAGCTGTGTTTGCATTCTCAGCATTAAGTCAAGCTCGTTCAAACTGGGTGTCGGACCCCACCAAGAGTGTGTTTTGTCTCCCCTCCTGTTCGTGGTATTCATGGACCAGGATCTCGTGTATTTAGGTAAAGGAGAGCGTATATTTGTGTAAAGGTAAGTGTGTGTTTGTGTAAAGGTGTGTATATTTGTATAAAGGTAACTGTACAGGTAATGTGTATTTATGTACAGGTGAGTGTGTATTTGTGTAAAGGCAAGTGTGTGTTTGTGTAAAGGTAAGTGTATTTGTGTAAAGGTGTGTATATTTGTGTAAAGGTAAGTGTGTGATGTGTAAAGGTGTGTATATTTGTGTAAAGGTAAGTGTATATTTGTGTAAAGGTGTGCAGTTGTGTAAAGGTGTGTATATTTGTGTAAAGGTAAGTGTGTGTTTGTATAAAGGTAAGTGTATATTTGTGTAAAGGTGTGCAGTTGTGTAAAGGTGTGTATATTTGTGTAAAGGTAAGTGTGTGTTTGTGTAAAGGCTTGTATACGTGTAAAGGTAAGTGTGTGTTTGTATAAAGGTAAGTGTATATTTGTGTAAAGGTGTGTATATTTGTATAAAGGTAAGTGTGTGTTTGTATAAAGGTAAGTGTATATTTGTGTAAAGGTAAGTGTGTGTTTGTATAAAGGTAAGTGTATATCTGCCCCCAGGTGGCGGGTACCTTGATTGGTGACAGGTGTGAATGGGCTGTGTACCCGTGACCGGTATCCATGGCAGCCAGGTTTCTGTCGCTCGCGTGCAGCAGCTCACCGCTCTTTCCGTGGGCCAGGTGGGTGGGGCTGTGCTCCAGGGGGGGCGTCTCCTCATCTTGGTACCTGTATTTCTATAGGGCGAGAGAAAGAGAGGGGGCGGAGTCAGCATGCAGGCACAGATATTATTTAGGGTGACCCGAAGTGACCCCTCTCCCCCCTGCTAGAAAGCATCTGCTATTCTCCCCCATCTACTGTACCTCTCAGAGCACTGCCCCCCCCCCACCTCCCCACTCCCCACAACCCACACATTGCCACAGAGACAGAGGGAATAAAACACTGAAGATGGGGGGAGATAAAAGGAGGGAAAGAGTAAGAGAGAAAATGAGGCATTCTCTATTATTATGAATAACTGAATTAGTATTCCTACCATTACTCATTCTGTTGTTCTGTTTAATAATGAAACACAAACAACAAAACAATGAATTTCATATGACTGCTGCGAGAACAATATGCTTCGGCAGTTTGTGTGTTACAGTCTGTCACTGACGCACTTAAAAAATGAAAAAAATGAAGTAGAAAATTTGAGAGAATGTGACAGAAAGAAAAGGCAAGTCTGCAGTATCGCATTACACTGAAACAGCAAAACTATCACTGAAGAGCAAGGGAGGGAGAGAGGGATGGAGAGACACGCAGAGGACAGCAAGGAGGAGAGAGAAACAGGTAGAAACAGGACATAAACGGGAAATGAGAGAAGGATGTGGCGGAGAGAGAGGGAGGGAGAACAATGACAAGGGCAGGTGAGGTGAGATCAAAGATGGGTGTGTGTGCTCTTGTGTATGTACACACACACACACACACACACACACACACAAACAAACCAGAAGATTGGGAGGAAAAATATTTGGCAGTTAGTGATGAATAAGGTATTCCCATAACAGGGCTGGCTGAATATAGCTATATGTGGAAGTCAACTGAGGCAGGAACGAGGGATTTAGGAAAACACGTTAGGAAGAAAATCGCGGTCATCTGGCAACCTCCGCAGGGAGCCGTCTCACAGCGCGAGGCTAAAAGCCGCAACGGCTCGTTCCTGGCAGATGCCCGCGCGCGAATCCTAACCGCGGCCAGATAACGGAGGCCGCGGGAACTCAGATCAGAGCTATTTGTTTATTCCCTCTCTCTAGTTCTCTCCTGTTTAATCGCCTTCGTCAAAGCAGTCGGAAAATATTCTCGGCATCGAGAGCTGTCTGTTGGGGTTTCCGTTTCCTACAACAATTTTAACAATATGCCGCGTTTTTTTTAAATCGCTCTTTCAATATATGGCGATTAATCCCCCACCGGAGGCCGATGGACAGCAGGTAGCAGTTTCTGTTCCATCACCAACATTCCTCCCTGAAACGCCATTTAAAAAACAAAAACGTACACATACATCACATTAGGCAGCGAGAATGTCTTATATTAATATTATGTGATATGATATTAAACATATCCTCCTTGTGTGTGACATGGCTAAGGAGGATATGCTCTGCGTTGCCTTGGCAACATTATTATACAGGCATTTGGCCTCTTTTCTTTGCCTTTTGCTGATGACATTAATATTCATGCAGTCAATAGCGTATCATCATCATTATTCTGGGTGGAAGTATTTTTCATCACAATGCTACCCGGTAACCCAACGTCTCTGTAGAGCGGTCCACCAAACAGACCTGTTCATATCGGAGCTACACGCACACGCCTTCACCGCAGTTCAGTGAGGTCACAACACTTGTCCAAGGACAAGCTACAGACACTAGCAAGGGTTCCGCCATGTATACTGCCATTTGAGTTTTACTGGCTAAGAGGACATTCACTCACGCACACACTAACGTTAATGCTAATTCTGAAGCCACAGATCCTACAGACACTAACATTAATGCTAATACTGAAGCCACAGATCCTACAGACACTAATACTAATACTGAAGCCACAGATCCGACAGACACTAACGCTAATGTTAATACTGAAGCCACAGATCCTACAAACACTAACGCTAATGCTAATACTGAAACCACAGATCCGACAGACACTAACGCTAATGCTAATACTGAAGCCACAGATCCTACAGACTAATGCTAATGTTAATAGGACGGAGTGTGGCACAGTGGGTAAGGAACTGCCCTTGTAACCGAAAGGTTGCAGGTTCGATTCCCGGGTAAGGACACTGCCGTTGTACCCTTGAGCAAGGTACTTAACCGGAATTGCTTCAGTATATATCCAGCTGTATAAAATGGATACAATGTAAAATGCTATGTAAAAAGTTGTGTAAGTCGCTCTGGATAAGAGCGTCTGCTAAATGCCTGTAATGTAATGTAATGTAATGTAATGTAATGTAATACTGAAGCCACAGATCCTACAGACTCTAATGCTAATGCTAATACTGAAGCCACAGATCCTACAGACTCTAATGCTATTGCTAATACTGAAGCCACAGATCCTACAGACTCTAATGCTAATGCTAATTCTGAAGCCACAGATCCTACAGACTCTAATGCTAATACTGAAGCCACAGATCCTACAGACTAATGCTAATGTTAATACTGAAGCCACAGATCCTACAGACTCTAATGCTAATGCTAATACTGAAGCCACAGATCCTACAGACTCTAATGCTAATGCTAATTCTGAAGCCACAGATCCTACAGACTAATGCTAATGTTAATACTGAAGCCACAGATCCTACAAACACTAACGCTAATGCTAATACTGAAGCCACAGATCCTACAGACTAATGCTAATGTTAATACTGAAGCCACAGATCCTACAGACTCTAATGCTAATACTGAAGCCACAGATCCTACAGACTCTAATGCGAATGCTAATTCTGAAGCCACAGATCCTACAGACTAATGCTAATGCTAATACTGAAGCCACAGATCCTACAGACTCTAATGCTAATGCTAATACTGAAGCCACAGATCCTACAGACACTAACGCTAAAGCTAATTCTGAAGCCACAGATCCTTTAGCTTGTGTTGTGGTGTGATATTAAAGTTCACCAGGGCCCAACCTGAAGCACAACTCCCTCTCCAGCACTGTTATATCTCTCCAGCACCCAGGAATAACCCCCAGAGCAAGTTTCAGCTCTGGAGTTTGCTGGAGGACTCATCCTGTGCAAAACTCACCATGAAATACTGTCCTTTAATAGGCTATCTGGCCAGTTTAGTGAGCATGGCATATTCAGAGAGCGGGGAAAACAAGTTTCACAGCAGAGAAATCTCCATTTCCTTCTCCATGATATCAGTGTCAAGTTATTTTTTTTGTTCTTTGCAGAGACGACTGACTTTTTTTGTTTCTCATCATGGTCATTGCTGCACTTGCCCAGCAGTTGTTTAAGGAAACACTCGTGATGTTAACGGAACCCAAGCTTTAGTTTCCAGCACCTCGTATGCAGCCGGTAAGACCTCAAACCATGCAAATGCATATTTATCCACATTTATTAAAGTTTTATGAAGTCTAAACATAATTATGGTCTTCCTACAGTCCAGAGACCACACTGCTGGTCATCGGCCTTTTCAGTTCAGCACAGTGATAGATTTCATCATTTTACAAACCGCCTCAACCGCATCAAATGGAACAACGTAGTACCTGAAGCCTGAATTTCTAAGCCTGCACTTCAGCTTTTGTGTGACGAAGGAGGGTTTTAAAAAGACCGAGCGATAACATGACTTGGACATGATGGGCATGATGCTGTGCAATGGATTCTGGGATTTGTAGGAATTGAGAAAGGAAACTATGAAAACCATTTGGTGTGGATAAGCACTGCGGGGTAAGGAACAGCATGTAGCCCTTATGGTGAATGAACTAACACAGTGTGGCTCATGTTTGATCAGTTCCCCAGTATGCTTTTCTGCATTGTGTTCCTTCACAGTCTGAGTGCCATTCATTGGATACCATGCAGAACACCTCAAACATCCACTTCAGCCAGAAATGATAACTCTCTCTCTCACACACTTTCATATCACAATCTCACTCACACTCACACACTCTCTCTCTCTCATACACACATGCAGATAGACAGACACACATAAGCTGATATTAATTAGAAAGAAGCACTGCAGCTAATTTCTGTTCTTTTCCATTCAAACAATTCATTGGCTGTATTCAGTTATGTTAGTTCGCCTGAAAAGAACCGTAACGGTGTTTTTTTATTTATTTTATACGCCGGGTTCGTCTCCTCGCTGTTTTGCCTGCCTCTCTGGCACGCGAGCTCCGTCGGAGCCATCGAGTGCATATGCGGCTCCTCCCGACCCCAGAGGCGTTAAGGGAACGTACACACATTTAGAAAATGAAACCCAGTATCTGGGGACCACGTGGAGAGCCACTATTCAGATAAAGAAACGGTCTCTCGACAGTAAGCCAACAGGAGAGAGTGTGAATAAAAACACAATCGAGTGAAAGGGTGAGAAGACGAAGAACGAGATGCGGCGTACGGTGGCGCACCCCCTCCACCACCCGATTTGGCAAACGCAAAGTCAGCACGCCGGTGGCACAACACAAAAGCGAATTCTATTCCTCGCGCAGGCAAAGTCAGCTCCCTAGGGTGGCACGGCGCGAAAGTGATTTCCATTCCTCGGCGCACATTCACACCTCATTGTAATCTCCCGTCACTGCGCTTCGCTGACGACTTAACGCACGCTCCTACTCATTTCATTCATGGAATCTTTCAATCACTGACAACGTCTCGCACGCTCACACTCCCCGCATCAGCGATAAGCTACTGTAAGTGCACGACAGTTCCCTAGCAGTCTTTCTCGAGGCGGTTGCTCCCCGAAAAATAAAAACAGAAAATGAGAACGAGAGGGGGAGGGGAGGAGGGGGGGACGGTCACCAGGAGACCTGGAATAGCCAGGTCTTGGCTTACCTTGCAGCCGAACACGAGTGACAGGCTCCGGTTACTACAGATGACCTTACACTGACACATCACCGGAGAAAAGCACTTAAAATTCCTTAGCGGTGGAGACATCAGCTCGATACCCATAGACCCGCGGCGAGCTGTCCCCCCGCCAGCGCCACTGAGCTGGAGACAGGGTGTTGGTGATTTCAGCAGCAACGGAGTAAATAAACCAACGATTTTTCTCTGTCCCGTGATCTCAGTGCCCGCGAGTCCAGTCCAACGGCACTTCAGAGCAGTTTATCCCGGGAAATTTCCCTTCAAGTTCTGTTCTCTCGGAATGTGAGTATAAAAATCACAATCAGCCTTTCAGCATATATATCACAATCAGCCTTTTGACACAAATATTTAAGGATCAGCTATATGCAAAGTTTCATCAAAATAATATTTCAGGTTTGCTTCTCTGTAGTTTTGAAATTATACACACATAGGCTACCAACTCTCTCTCTCTATGTCTTTCTCTCCCTCTCTCTCCCTCTCTCAAGCAGTGACAGCAGATGAACCAATGGAACAGGGAAACAACGTTTTTTTTGGACCGTAAAGACTGGTGTGCGCGCGCAGTTTCAGTTAACGGTTGAAATGAAAGGGTAAGTAATAGAGATAAGTTGGGGCGCTAATATTCCCTAACAGCTTCTTATATTCAACTAGTGTCGGGGCACAATATACAAACACAACTAATCAAAATGTTTGATTATAAAAAAGAATACAAAACAGGAACAAGGCTATTAAAAATGGTTTAACATAAACAATACAAAAAGAGAGAGAAATCGTGTGAGAATTTGTTTCCTAAACTTTAAACCTCGTCCCTTTTTTTCAGACGAGAAACAAGCCGAGTTTATCGATTTTTTTTTCTGTTTCACTAACAATAGCCACCTTCTTTCCGAAAACGCAAGCTAATTGCATTGCAAATAAATTGATTTTATGTTACAGCTGATCTCTTTGGGAAATGGTCATTTACTGTGCAAAAGCTGCACAACCAGCGCCCTCTGTCGGACGCTATCACACATGGCCGGCGGGACCTGTCCATGGTTCTTAATCAGAAATGAGATCCCCTGAAAATCTTTACCTGAAGATCTTCGCTGCATTCGGAATATTTGGAATGATAAAGCTGTTTCTGGAAATGAACATTCCCGACAGAAGATTATTAAAACGCCGGATAACTATCGGCCTGTGAACAATTGTAACATGGGCAATGCCACTATTTCTCAGCCAATCACATGAGCAGGTAGAGGGACTTTCATTTACCACAGGGCCATTCAACTTCCGGTTTTAATATCAAACGATCCGCCCACGTTCTTATTATTTTTAATGGCTTTTTTGAATTTGAATAAAATACCGATGCCCATAAATGGGACACTGACGTTCACCTACTCGTTGACGCGGTTTTGTCTGTAGCCTGAAATCTGTAATATTACTGTCGTTTCCAAGAGAGTTCAACGGACAATTTCCGCCCTCTGAGGATGAAACGATTGGCAATACTTTACTCTCCTGTCCTTGGTACAATGCGCAAGGACTCGCAGATTTTCACTGTTGTAGTAGACCTAATTAAATATGAATTCTGTAGTTCACATGGTCTACCGTGGCCTACCGGACACACATGTGCATGAAAACAGAACTTTTAAAAACCGCATTATTTTCCATGTAAAAATCTGATTGAGTAGGATGCGTCACTGGCCAGTATGCGGAAGTGGGAACAGCGGTGAACCAAAAGTTTGGACAGCACGTGGCCGCAGGCGCAGGGCTAACAGGTAGTTTTGGCACGTCCTGAAGTAGCAGCTTGCGTCCACACGGCGGGGCCAGGGAGCTAGGTGACCGCAATATTTGTGTATTCATCTCAGGACCAACTGCGGCGCGAGGCTCCGGTCTGATTGGTGACGTCAGTGTTGAAAGACCACAAACGACCGCGAGAGGGAAGGTACTCTTCCTCCGTCTCTTCCGGCTCGATCTCCTCTGCCACTTTTAGAATATTCGTCACGCGGCTCATGTACCTGCACGGGTTAATGGGTACCGTTAACAAATCTGTCAAACATTCCCTCTTAAATTTCCACCAACACACCGAAAATACCTGCTTGTTTAAAAAAATTGTTCTATTTTAAAGTATAAAGCGCCGATTTGCAATATATCCTTCACGGTTTGAGTTTTTTTCTTCTTGTTCTTTATTTTCGGAGAGGGAGGTGAATTGGGAGGAGCCTGTCGCGGCGGGGCTCCGCAGATTAACAAATCAATTGAGCACACAACAAAGTACCTCTGCTGGGCTCTTTTCGTGATCAATATAATAACTAAAAAAGCCCTGACCTCGCCAGAGAGCCCATGCGGAAGTAATTCTGCACTGAAATCAATTTCACTCGCACAAAAGCACAGCATGTATAATCATAAACAGAAACCCCCATAATTTAGAATATATTCCCAGATAACAGCAGTAAAAATTTCAAGCTCATGACACAACTATAAATTTGTCCATTAAAAATGGCCAGCTGCTTCCTGTGAGAGAGGGGGGATACTTTTTAAAACGGTTCCCGGTCCAGGTTTGCCATCCTGTCCTGGCGAGGGTGTAATTCTTTATAAATCTGAAACAAACTGAATTTAAGAATGCTCTTCCCTTTTCTCTGGGCAACTGCCATGTAAGAATTCTGACCGTGCTCTTGCTCTTTGAAAGTTCAGAGTAAATTAGGACTTCATCATGACTGTGATTGTTTCATTACTTAAGGTTGCAGAAGCCGCAGATTGACCTTGGCAGCAGCTTAAAGGTGGACGAAGCAGCCATAACACTCGAGTGTTCTTTTAAAACCCAGAATCACAGCACTGCAGTCTCACTGAAACCACTCACTTCCTCCAGAAAGTGCCGAAAAACAACCAGAAGCGCAATGGCAGTGTCTGAATCAGAGACCACCACCTGCTTATGATTCGTCAATGTCCCAGAATGCAACTGCATCTGCGTTAGCTCCGTCTGCGTTAGCTCCGTCTGCGCTAGCTGCGTCTGCGCTAGCTGCGTCTGCGCTAGCTCCGTCTGCGCTAGCTCCGTCTGCGTTAGCTGCGTCTGCGCTAGCTGCGTCTGCGTTAGCTCCGTCTGCGTTAGCTCCGTCTGCGTTAGCTGCGTCTGCGCTAGCTCCGTCTGCGTTAGCTGCGTCTGCGCTAGCTCCGTCTGCGTTAGCTGCGTCTGCGCTAGCTCCATCTGCGTTAGCTGCGTCTGCGCTAGCTCCATCTGCGTTAGCTGCGTCTGCGCTAGCTCCATCTGCGTTAGCTGCGTCTGCGCTAGCTGCGTCTGCGCTAGCCGTTTTAAGAATCCCCCTCCTGGCCTGCAGATCTCCCACGGCAGCAGACCGTAGAGTCCCTGTGGTACGCCCACGCCTAAAAACACCCCCGTCCCGCAGCATCACACCACCGCGCTCTGCGGCTACAAACCCTGCACGGCTCCCCCCAAGAGCCGCCGCGTTTCCATGGCAACATCTGCAGGAGGAGGTGGGGAAGGGAATCCCAGCAGCTGGTTGGTCGGTTGGTTCCATGGAAGCACTGCTTCTACCTGCCCATAGGCGCTATACCAACATGAACATCCGCGTGCGCACACACACACGCACGCCCGCCCGCATAAACACATACACACACTCACACACTTATACTCTTGCAAGCAGTCACAGACCCTGACTGAGACATATGGAGATGTGTGTGTGTGTGCGCGTGTGCACATCTGTCTGTCAGCTTTGTATGAACACAGATCCATCGCCTGCTTCAACCTAACCTGCTGCTATAAAAGGGCGGGGCCACTAGGTGGGGTTTGGGATGAAGACCTAATCTCACAGCTACACTACACCAAATCCACATCATGACCACATCCACACGTGTCAAACCCTGAGAAAACTGCACAGGAAAAGGCACAGGCAAACTGAGTACAGGTACACTCTATGTACAAGTGAACTCTACGCACAGGTAAACTATGAACAATCACTCTAAGTCTTATGAACAGTCACTTTTAAGTTGGTTTTATCTGCCTATGAACACAAACCTGAGAAAGAGCACGCTGGTGTGTTCTGCACATTGACCAATGAGAAGCTAGGTACTGTTGCTGGGCAGGGATATATCACCTGTAATGATTTGTCAGTTTGTCTCCCTTTAGAGCTGTGCCAATCAGGTAGAACAGAAGTGACCACCAATCAAAGAAGGCAGGGACACAATAGCCAATCAAAGAACAAGATACTTGTTCAGCAAGGCAGAGATGTTATTGGTTTAGATTAGAGATTTTCCCCAGTTTATCCCCCCCAACTAGTTTAAACTTTGAATTAAACAACAACATAACTATTTTGCAGTGGATTGGCACGCACAGGTGCACACACACGCACACAGGTGCACACAAATACACAACCAGACGCGCGCGCACACATACGCACCACACACTGTCTCTCCCCATCTCTCTTCTCTCACGCTGGCTCAGAATCACCCACCCCACACATACATACACACATACACTGTCTCTGTCTCACACACACACACGTCCTACACCATTCATACATACATAGACATGTGCGCACACACGTTCATGCTACCAAAAATTAGCATTCAACAAATCTCGAAGATCTAAAGCCAACGGATTGCAAACAGAGAGAGAGAGAGGGAGAGAGGGAGGGAGAGAGATAGAATTTCCCTCTGAGAGACGGGTGTTACATACCATGCAGGAGCAAAGGAAAGGGAGTTTAGCACGTCCCTTCATCCGAGAAAGAGAGAGAGAGAGAGAAAAACAGAGAGAGAGGGAGAGGGAGACTTGTGCATGCTCAGGAGGAAGAAAAAAAGAGGGAAAGGTGGATGGCCAGGCTGGGGAGCAGGGAGGAAAATAATAAAGGAGGGAGAGAGAGAGAGAGGGGGAGAGAGAGAGAGAGAGAGAGAGAGTATTTGTGGCAGCCAGTGTTGGCGTTTAACACAGTTGATGTACATGGACAGACAGACTCAAGGCACCAGGCACACTCTCTGCAGTGTTATTCACACACTGTGCCTGTCTCAGCTGGTGAGGAAGAGGATGAGAGACAGAGAGGGAGAGAGAGAGAGAAAGGGAGGAGTGACAGATGGAGGAGACTGAGAGAGAGACAGAAAGTGAGAGAATTTCACTAATGCTTTTTTTATGTGGGATTGCTTTATGTTTTAATTACAATTTGGCGCTGCTGTTTCTGTTTATGCAGAACCGTGTTCCGCCCCCCTCCCTCATCTGTTTCCTGTCTCTGTGAGTCAGATGGGGGGGTATTGTTTCACGCCCCCCCCCCCCCCCCATCCCCAGCAGGTTAAAACACCCCTCAGAGCTTGCTGTGTTAGACCGCCTGTGAAATCCTCCCCCCCTCCCCCTTCAGAACAGGGCTCCCTCGGTAAGCCCCGCCCCTACCGCTGCTCATCCTAAATCCACCATCCCGCCTCAGCCGCTGGGGAGGAACAGAAACACCTGAGGCCACTCCACACATGGGAACGCTTTTTAAATGCATCCCGGCGTTCACACACTGTCGCTGGGAGCCTGAAGTGCTCATCGCAGTTTAATAGTGTAATCAACAACACTTTCCCCTCAGAGCTCTCTCACAAATCCAGGTTTTAATATAAATTGTGCCTCTATTTTTTATAATTAATATGTTCCTGGTTTTTATCAAGTTTAGACTGTCACATTAGAGAGCAGGACACAACCCTGAAATTGTGGACTGAAATCAGCTGGACAGGGTGATCCTGAAATTGTGGACTGGATTGAGTTGGACAGGGTGATCTTGAAATTGTGGACTGGATTGAGTTGGACAGGGTGACCCTGAAATTGTGGACTGGATCGAGTTGGATAGGGTGATCCTGAAACTATGGACTGGATCGAGTTTGACCGGGTGATAATGTAATGCAAAGCATATGGGGCAGTACAGGAGCAGAGGCTGTTCTGATCCGCTCCGAAAACTGTCCCATCCCTGCAAAAACCCAGCTGAGGTCGTTCTCTCCTCCCCCCCCCCCCCCAATCTCATTCACTCCTCTCACCTTGTCCTTTATTTCCAACCCTTCATCCTGAACTCATTTACTCCCTCCCTCATTCTTTCCCTCTCGCTTCATTCATCCCCCTCTCATTTGTTCCATCTCTATTCTATCCACGATACCCCACCATGTTGTCATGGCAACAATCAGGTCCTGATAGCTTGGTTGCTAAGAGACTGACATCACCGGTAAGAGGAACATGAAGATAAAGTCGGGAACAAATAAACACACGGTGTGTGTGTGTGTGTGTGTGTGTGTGTGTGTGTGTGTGTGTGAGTGCCATTTAAAGTAGTTATTTGGCTGGAATGTTTGAAAAACATGAAGATGAAACATGAAAAACATGAAGATTCATAAAGCAATTAGTATACAAGTAATACATATTAATGACAAAAAAGTTACACGTTAGAATACTTCACTCAATATTTAAAACCAAAATAATAATAATAATAATAATGTTCAGATGAGCTGAAGCACCAGTCAGAAGCTCAGCAGAAGCTCTCTGCACAGACAGCATGATTAAGGAGGTGCTGAAGAACAGCTCCCCCCGTCCTCCCCTCCTCCCCCCCTCCTGAGCTGCAGCGGTTGCTGCTGAAACCCGTCAGACTGGAGCTCTGTGGTTTTGCAGTGCAGGGTATCTGGGGCCTGCTGCTGCATTAAGCCTCATCGCTCCCCACCGAGTGACAAGCCTGCGAGGACTGGGCCGCTGCGCCAGCAGTGTTCATGTTCACGCTCAACAAACTCCCCCCGTGCGCGAGCAAGAGTGCATCCACTTAACAAACCAAACAGCTTTAGGCACGCGCCGCCGCCCTTCGTTTGCACGCTCACACGCTCGCGCTCCGCGCGTCGGTTTTAATAAGTCTCTGGCAGCCGCACGCAGGCGGCGGCTGGAGTGGTGCGCGTGAGGGGAGAGCTGTGGGCCGGGTTCACCCCAGGACGCGCCTCCGGGCCGCAGCCCAGGACCGGCGCTCTTCAGCGTTTTGCGTGAATGAGTCAGCGATTCCTTCCCGCCTCTTTCGGTACGACACGGAGGAAAAAAAAAAAAAAAAAAAAAATGAACTAAAAACAAAACAATCCGTGCTCAATGCGGAGGACTTGGGTCTCCAGTGACACATAAAACAGCGGCGCTTGTGCAGACTCTGGTGCTGCCAGAGCAGTACTGTGAGATACAGGCCCTGGCAGTAGTGCTAAAAGGGGGGAGTGAGGAGGGGGGGTGTTTCACTATTGGTGGTACAAGTATTCATAGGAAATTAAAGGATACATGATCACCATAAAGGTAAGGCATCAGAATATCACAGGCACAATAAACGATGTAAGCTTGGAACAGTAACCCAAGCATAAGCTCTGCACCAGGCAGTTAAGAAATAGAAACGATCACCAAAAATTCTCCACAGGACTCAATCAGGGTAACGTGATGTTCGCTACGCCATTGCATTACATTACAGGCATTTAGCAGTCTCACACACACACACACACACACATGCATGCATTACACTCACACACACACACACACACTCACACACACACACACACACACACACACACACACACACGCACACAAACATGCACACACACGCACGCACACACGCACACACATGCACACACACACGCACACACACGCACACACTGTGTCGCTGTGGTGCAGAGGGTAAGGATCTCAGCTACAGGTTGCTAGGTCAGTTCTTAGATGTGGCACATCAATTACATGCCATTTAATCTGAAAGGCTATAGGAAATATCAAGCTGCTTAAATAGAGGCTAGGGGCCAAAGGGTATTGAGCTGTAAAAATAAGTGGTTAAAAACAAGCCTAAATCAGCGAATGAATAAAATGGTCAAGCAAACTGTTGCCTATGGTCCTGAAACACAGAGGGGCCTGTTTGCATAGCTGCCGAGGTTATGAAATGCAGACACCCGTGTGTATTGTGTGCGCGCTGCTGTCCATGGTTCTGAAATGCGTGGGAGCAGGGCAGCTCACTCTGAAGGAAAGCTGCACGGGAGGGAGGGGGAGGGAAGGGACTAGAAAACTAATAGAGGAGTGATCTACACTTTCAAGAATCAAGATTGGTGCAGTGCACTGAATGAATGTACTGGTGCAGTGTGCTGAGTGTCTGTACTGGGGCAGTGTGCTGAGTGTCTGTACTGGTGCATTGTGCCGAGTGTCTGTACTGGTGCATTGTGCTGAGTGTCTGTACTGGTGCATTGTGCCGAGTGTCTGTACTGGGGCAGCGTGCCGAGAGTCTGTACTGGTGCAGTGTGCTGAGTGTCTGTACTGGGGCAGTGTGCTGAGTGTCTGTACTGGTGCAGCGTGCTGCGTGTCTGTACTGGTGTAGTGTGCTGCGTGTCTGTACTGGGGCAGCGTGCCGAGTGTCTGTACTGGTGCAGTGTGCTGCGTGTCTGTACTGGGGCAGCGTGCCGAGTGTCTGTACTGGTGTAGTGTATTGAGAGACTGTACTGGTGCAGTGTGCTGAGTGTCTGTACTGGTGCAGTGTGCTGCGTGTCTGTACTGGTGCAGTGTGCTGCGTGTCTATACTGGTGTAGTGTATTGAGAGACTGTACTGGTGCAGTGTATTGAGAGACTGTACTGGTGCAGTGTATTGAGAGACTGTACTGGTGCAGTGTATTGAGAGACTGTACTGGTGTAGTGTATTGAGAGACTGTACTGGTGTAGTGTATTGAGAGACTGTACTGGTGTAGTGTACTGAGAGTCTGTACTGGTATAGTGTACTGAGAGTCTGTACTGGTGCAGTGTATTGAGAGACTGTACTGGTGCAGCGTGCTGCGTGTCTGTACTGGTGTAGTGTATTGAGAGACTGTACTGGTGCAGCGTGCTGCGTGTCTGTACTGATGTAGTGTATTGAGAGACTGTACTGGTGCAGCGTGCTGCGTGTCTGTACTGATGTAGTGTATTGAGAGACTGTACTGGTGCAGTGTATTGAGAGACTGTACTGGTGTAGTGTACTGAGTGTCTGTACTGATGTAGTGTACTGAGTGTCTGTAGTATCTCAATCAAATGTATCCAGCTTTTCCAAAGCATTACTGCGCTCAGATATGGGCAGGGAAGATGACCGGGTTTACTCAGCCAGTAAGGAGCCCAGGCTGGTTTATGTGGCTGGCACTGCAGCTGTGCAAGGCTGAGGCTGCTCAGATCTGCAGGCACTGCGGCCCTCCAGCACTGCTAGCTCTGATTTACAGACACGACCAGAGAATCTCTCTACACCGGCTGCACTTCTCAGAACTTCCACTAGATGTCAGTGTGTACAACTCCATTCAGCTGAATCCCAGTCTACCATCTCTAGAATGAATTACTCTGCTGCCCCTGTGTCTAACAGCTCTTCAATAAATACTGCTGGTACTCCTGTGTCTAACATCTCCACATATTCTACTACAACCACCAAACAAATACCCATCGAGCCCAGGCAGCCAGTAATCCTGCTGGTTTTTTTTCTTGCCCTCTAATCAAAGACTTATTTAATTCTGGGACACTCTCTGGCCAATCGGTGACATTGGTCAATTAAAACTATTCCAGTTTCTCCACACCAACCGCTATTGCACTTGTTCAGCTGGGAGAATTTATGAAATCAGAGCTGGGGAAACTGCCTAGGTGGACACGGGTTCAAATCCCAGATGTGGCAATGCCATTAGGACCTGGAGCATGGTGCCGAGTATTAAAACCGAAAACTTTGAGTTCCCGAGATCACCCAAAGGCATTTTAATTAAACAAACACAGGCCACAGGGAACACAGGGATTATGCCACAGAGATGAAAGTCAGGAATTCCATCATTTGAAAAGCATTGTGGGTAGCAGAGTTTCCAGTAGCCTGTCGGGTGTCCCCAGATCCCCTCTGCTCTGTACATATAGTACAGGACAGATACGTAAAACGAGCGCATTAACTTCTATTGATTTAGCACAGTGTAACAGCACATTTCTTCATGTTCTGCTTTTATTACATCTGCAGGCACAACCTGCACCATAATATCAACAGGGGAGGGGGGGAGGGTGTGTGAGGGAGAGAGAGAGAGGGGGGGAGAGACAGGTATGAAGAGAGAGTGGAAGAAGAAAAAAGAAAGAACAAGTGAGAAAAGAAGAGAGACTGACTGTCAAAGCACATACAAAACACTTACTGCATGACATATGAAACATCTGTCTTCATCATAATGTTTAATATAAAAATATGGCAGTCATAATGATATTAATATGAATGATTAATCCTTTTTTGAAAAGCATAGGTAAGTTAAAAGGGGATAAATCAACACAAGTGACTGGCCTGGGGAAGGAGCGAGATCTGAATCACTCCCAACTCCGTCTTTCAGCCTCATACTTTACTCTCTCCCTCTCTCTCCCTCTCTCCCACTCCCGCTCCCGCTCCCTCTCCTCCTCCGTCTCCCTCTCTCTGTCTTGCTTCCTCTCCCCCTCTCTCTTTCACCCTCAAACTTCTTTACTCACTCTCTCTTTTTCTCTCTCACTCCCTCTCTCCCTCTCTCACCCTCATACTTTGTTACTCTCTCGCTCTCTTCCTCTCCCTCCCTCTCCCCCTCCGTCTCCCTCTCCCTCTCTCTCTCTCTCTCCCTCTCCGTCTCCCTCTCCCTCTCTCTCTCTCTCTCTCTCTCGTGTCTGAAAGAGCAGACACTCGAGGACATTGAGCCTTTGTGGTCAGCCCCCCCCCCCCCCCCACCCGTCATCTCTGCTTTATCATCAGCAGAAAAGAGAGGGGGTGGAGAGAGAGAGAGAGAGAGAGAGAGAGAGAGCAGCAGACTCATGTCGGGGAGGAGGATGTGAATGAGGGAGTGGGAGAGAGAAACAGAGAGAAAGTGGAAAAGAGAGAAAAACAGAGAGGGGAAAAGAGAGAGAGAAGCAGAGAGAGAGAAACAATGAGAGGGAGAGACAAAGAGAGAGAGAGGGAGAGAGAGAAAGAGTGAGGAGAGATAGAGAGAGTGGGAGAGAGATAGGTAAGAAGACAGAGTGGAAGTGTGTGTCATAGGAAGCAGAAAAAAGAAAGAACAAGTGAATAAAGAAGAGGGGATGGAGATGAGAGGAGTGAAGGAGGGGAGTTTAACATGTCTGTACATCCACACACACACACACACACTAGCAGAAACAATCGACTGACAGGAAGTGAGCTATCACACATCTGCATTACACAGGAAGTAAGAAAGCTGAATGCCACTGCTATAGCAACCCAGACCAGCTGGAGGCGAGGCAGAGAGGAGAGAAGGAGGAGGAGGAGGAAGAGGAGGAGGAGGAGGAGGTTTTTATCTGAACAGAACATCCAGAGTGCTATGGTGACATCATAGGAAAGGAGAAGTGGATTTTCACCTAACCCTAATCCTCTTCATTTACTGCTGCAAGCCAGTACTCCGCCTCAGCACAGTCCAAGAGCAACACAGGAGATATCTATTCTGAAATCAACATACATTTAGACGAGAGAGGAGGGGTTTCCCATCATTCAGGGCAGTGTTACACCAGAAAGAATTACACACCACTTAATACATCACACACACACACACACACACACACACACACTACCAAATACATCACACACAGGTTAAGAGGGGTGTCTGTGTGTTTGACACAGTGTGTGTGCGCACGTTACTGCAGTCTGTGTGTACAGCAATGTTCTGAAGGTCAATATCAACAGGGGAGCGAGAGAGCGAGAGAGAGAGATGGATGGATGAGAGAAAGCCAGTAGAGCAGAAAGAGGGAAGGGGTAGAATGATAGCATTACTGAGGAAGGAAAGAGAGAGCAGAGGAAGAGGGTGGGAGTGAGGGAAGGGGGGATGATGGAGGGGAAGAGAGGATGGAGATGCAAGGGACTGATGACATGTAATAATACTCCAAACAGCTCACAGCTCAAGTAAATCACATAGCTGTTCATCTTCATCATGAATATGCCTCTCCTTTCACCTCAACAACAGCATGAGAGTGTGTGTGTGTGTGTGTGTGTGTGAGAGAGAGAGAGAGAGAGAGAGAGAGAGAGAGAGAGCTGTATTTGGGTGTGTGTGTGTGTGTGAGAGTGTGTAAATAGTGAGTTAACACAGCTTTACTCTGTCACAGCTAGAGATGGTTTACTTATGTCGGGAAAAAAAGCACCTTTCGTAAGTCGCTGGATAAAAACAACTGAAGAATGGCTGAACTGTAAATTTAAAACGGGAATTTATAAATTCCCCTGTTAAAAATATTAATACTGCACTTATGATTCCCCTTACATTTGC
The DNA here is from genome assembly GCF_013347855.1 of Anguilla anguilla. Classification (NCBI taxonomy): domain Eukaryota; kingdom Metazoa; phylum Chordata; class Actinopteri; order Anguilliformes; family Anguillidae; genus Anguilla; species Anguilla anguilla. Next base: position 53,769,142 of record NC_049209.1, read on the forward strand.
AGACACACCAGAAAGAAAATGAGAGAAAAGGGGTGAGGGAGGCAGAGAGGGGGGAAGGAGAGAAAGGGAGGGGGGAGGAAGGAGTGGAATTTGAGAGGGGTGACATCATTGTGTGTGGGGGGGCGGAGTGGGGGGATTATTACAGGAAAGAGGAAGACAGAAGCAATAACATGATGGGGGGCAGTGCGGGGGGGGGGGGGGGGGGGGGGGGGGGCTGAGGGGGGAAGAGAGTGAAGGGGCGGGGGGGGGGGGGGGCTGTGCCTGTTTCTCCTGGTTGTAAATCTATTCCTGGCTTACATGGCAGTACATCACATTTTGCCATTGAGAAGATGCAACTTACACAGCTGGCATTTCTCACAATCCATTCACACATCTGCGCATTTACTGCAGCACCTCAAACAGCCCGAATTACCAGCCCAGCCGGTCCACTCCCTAACCACCGTGCTTCCCTGCGGTCCTGCGTGGGATCGGACCGGGACGGGTCTCTGGGAACAAACTGTTCCAGCATCAGAAAAAATCTTCAGAACTTTTTTATGATGATAAACACAGTATCACGCACACACAATCACGTACATGCACACAGGCATGGAAGCAAGCACACACACACACACACATACACAGGCGCACAGATATACACACACACACACACACACACACGTATACAGAGTACAAACAGTCCTGGGCTTATGAGTCCTGTCATATCCTAATGAAAGTTAAGGAAACCTTGATCGGAACTGAATATCCGTTCATGCTCTTATTTCTGAAAACAACTAAATAGCTTTTTATTTCCACACGGATAAAGACTGTGTTTCAGAGAAAGTGGCGAGTTTCGCCCTTATGAAGGGGCTGCTGGTCTGGCCAAATCTGCCCCTCAGTTTCAGCATGGGGGCATCACACTCAACTCACAGCTTCTCGTGGATTTCAAACAGATCTACAAAAGATTTCCCTAGAAAAGTTCACACATCCATGCATGTACACACACACACACACACACACACTCATACACACACACATACACACACACACACACACACACACTACATTCCCTCACACACAAACATGCACATGCACTCTCTGTATTCCTAATACAGAACTGGACTACATTTCCCATCAGCCACCTGGCAACAATCTCACAGCATTCAGGCAATCAGGTTCCTAATTCACCATAATTCCTTTCATCATGCCCAGCCTGCCCCGCAGCTGTGTTCTGTTCTGCAGCTGCGCAGTCACTGCACTGGAGGTCTGTCCAGCTGCAAGCAGCCGGAGCAGGCGACCACATGGGTGTCCCGTATTTCAGCCCAAAAATGCTCTGCCCTGTACGGGACGCTCCCTCTGTATTATCCCTGCCATCAGGGAATTTGGGGGTGGACCTTAAAAGTTGGGGTGCAAGACCACACTATTCACAAATCCCACAGACAGAAGCGTCTGCATTTTTACCACAGTCTCACCCTCTACATATCTACCCCAGGTCAGAGGTTATTTCCCCAACCCAACATTTCCCCAACCAGGGTCAGCTTCCCAAGACAGCTACCCTACTCCAATTAGTGAGTGTACACTGTGTTATAATCTGTGAGCACATTACATTATAATCTGTGTGTGCAGTACATTATAATTACTGTGTATGTTACGTTATCATCGATGTGTGCACAGTATGTTATGATCAGTGGGTGTACATTACACTATAATCACTGTGTGTACAATATGCTATAATCAGTATGTGTACGTTGTTATAATCAGCGTGTGGACATTACACTATAATCAGTGTGCAGTACATTATAATCTCTAATCCAGAGTGATTTACACAGCCCACATTGTTACACAGAGTCCATCCATAGCGCTGCAAGCCCCATGTCCAGTTCCCTAACCATTGTACCACACTGCTGTGGGAGTGTAACAGACAGCAGCTGGCTCAGGGTCAGTGAACACGGAAACAAAGAGCAAAAGCAACTACAAAACACAGCTCTGTTTGCCCTCCGCATACCCATACACAGCATTCTTATACCATTCCAAAAGCACCCTGGAAATATCGCTGTATTCCTGTAGAAATAATGTGGCCCAATCGGATCGCTCTCAGAGACAGTGATCCAATCAGAGTGCTCAGAGTGACAGCGACCCAATCGGATCGCTCTCAGAGACAGTAATCCAATCAGAGCGCTCAGACAGACAGTGACCCAATCGAATCGCTCTGAGAGACAGTGACCCAGTCAGAGCCTTCTGAGACAGAGACCAAATCACAGAGCTTTGAGAGACATAATTATCACATTATTATTTGTATATACTATTTTATACTTTGCTATGCAAATGTAAAAAATAAACAAATGACTGAAAGAAATAAATTGATTTAAAAACAAAAACAATTTAATTTCTTTCACAGCAGTCCCTCTAGAGGCAGTTACCACAACATGCTACAAAACCAGTTAAATATATAAATAACATTTCTAACTGACTTCACAAATTCTCAGAACTGCAACCAAAAATATGAAGTAGCAACATGACTGTTTGTTCATGCTGTAGAGAGAGAGACAGAGAGGGCGGGGGGAGGGGAGAGAGAGAGAGAGAGTGCTAGGCGTCTGTCTCTATTCTAATCCTTGTCTCAATTGGCTCCACGTCTGCGGCATCTTTAGCAAACTCCCTGTTTAAACCCCTTGGTTTTTCTCACAGAAACAGAAGAGCCAAGAGACTTAGGAAATATCCACAGATGAACTACCCAAGGACGCTTCTTCTCCCGGTTATGTAACAGAGCTTCATATTTAACATCCCCAGTGGTGCAAGATATCAGTCGGTAATTTCTCTTTTCTACTAGAAACAGCCAGGGATAGGCGATGTAGCAACAATATATTATTGCATGTAGGCTTGGCTACAGGTGCCACACTCCAGAAATTCGACTGTAGGCCCAGGGGCCAAACGTCTTTTCAGGGCCAAACAGGGCCTTTTATAGACATCAGTTAGATCACTTTGATCAGTTAGAACAGAGACACATGTTTTTCAGAAGCATCATAAAGGGTGACTGTGTCCAGGTTGGCATCTGCAGTCAGCACTCCTACTAGTAACAAAATCATAAGTAACATCTGTGCATACAGCATTTTAATAAGGCATCTACCTGATTTGCAGTACGGCTTATTCCTACATTTAAATAAATTTAAAAAACATCTGAGGAAAATGTTTGGCCTGTATTTTTTATTATTATTTTAAATTCTGGCCCGCAGAAAGTATTTGTTGAAGAACGTTGGCCTTCCCTGTCCCCTTCCTGATTGGCTCACTCAGAATAGAGGCTCCCCACGGGCACAGGGTGGCGGTTTCGCGCCCCTGGGTTCGACCTTGAGGTCCCGCAGCAGCAGGAAGGCCTGGTTTCCCCGGGTTACCGCTTTATCAGTGCCCCTTAGACGCTCCCCAGGTACCCCCAGATCAGAGGCCGTCCCCCACAGTCCTGTTACTGCCTGCAGCGAGGCCCAAGACACGCTTTCACAAACCATCCGCTCAAACGGCGATGGCAAACAGCAGTTCATTCAGACGTGTAAAAACATTTTCACGGGTGCAGCTGCACATACTTGAAGTGAATTTAACAGATAAGCGGATGGTGTTGAGCAGAGAAGGCTCAAGGATTTTGGGGCCCAAAACAAAAGGTAATTGGGTGCAACCGATCGCAGACCAAGGGGGTAAGAAGCAGGCCTACTGACCACAGCAAGCTCCACCACAGACATGCTCCTTACAGACCTACTGACCACAGCTAGCTCCACCACAGACATGCTCCTTACAGGCCTACTGACCACAGCTAGCTCCACCACAGACATGCCCCTTACAGGCCTACTGACCACAGCTAGCTCCACCACAGACATGCTCCATATAGACCTACTGACCACAGATAGCTCACAGAGACATGGCCCTTACAGACCTACTGACCACAGCTAGCTCACACAGACATGGCCCTTACAGACCTACTGACCACAGCTAGCTCACACAGACATGGCCCATACAGACCTACTGACCACAGCTAGCTCACACAGACATGGCCCTTACAGACCTACTGACTACAGCTAGCTCACACAGACATGGCCCTTGCAGACCTACTGACAACAGCTAGCTCACACAGACATGGCCCTTACAGACCTACTGACCACAGCTAGCTCGCACAGACAGGGCCCTTACAGACCTACTGACCACAGCTAGCTCACACAGACATGGCCCTTACAGACCTACTGACTACAGCGAGCTCACACAGACATGGCTATTACAGACCTACTGACCACAGCTAGCTCTCACAGACATGCCCCTTACAGGCCTTCCTGTACTCTTCACTGTTCTGTGTCGTTCAACAACACGTGTATTTCTGAGAGGTTAGAGAGAGGAGGAGGAGGAGGAGGAGGAGGAAGGGGCAGGACGCAGGAATACGGAAAGAAAACAACATCAGTGGCCACCTTTTATCCCCTTCACTTCAGAAAGTGATGTCATCACATTTTAACAGGCCGGCCGCCTCTTCAAGAGTTTTAAATGCCACATACTCACCGATTCACACAATGCCACCTTCACCCCCCCCCCTTCCACATACTCACCGATTCACACAATGCCACCTTCACCCCCCCCCCCCTTCCACATACTCACCGATTCACACAATGCCACCTTCACCCCCCCCCCTTCCACATACTCACCGATTCACACAATGCCACCTTCACCCCCCCCCTTCCACATACTCACCGATTCACACAATGCCACCTTCACCCCCCCCTCCCCCCACCCCCCCCTTCCGTGTGCTTTGAAGCTGAACTCTGAAAAGAGGACGAAAATACATCCCAGCGTCTCCTGTTTCCAGACATCTCTCATTTGACATGCAGAGGCTGTCCAGTTGCAGAATCAGAATACATTTTGTCCCTTTCAGAGAGAATTCTTTCAGTCTATAGTCTCTGTGTTTGAACAGAAACACATCCACACTGGTCACATTCACACACACATCCACACTGGTCACATTCAGACACACATCCACACTGGTCACATTCAGACACACATCCACACTGGTCACATTCAGACAGACACATCCACACCGGTCACATTCAAACAGACACATCCACTATTCAAACAGACACATCCACACTGGTCACATTCAGACAGACACATCCACACTGGTCACATTCAAACACACACATCCACACTGGTCACATTCAGACACACATCCACACTGATCACATTCAAACACACACATCCACACTGGTCACATTCAGACACACATCCACACTGATCACATTCAAACACACACATCCACACTGGTCACATTCAGACAGACACATCCACACTGGTCACATTCAGACAGACACATCCACACTGGTCACATTCAGACAGACACATCCACACTGGTCACATTCAGACAGACACATCCACACTGGTCACATTCAAACACACATCCACACTGATCACATTCAAACACACGCATCCACACTGGTCACATTCAGACAGACACATCCACACTGGTCACATTCAGACAGACACATCCACACTGGTCACATTCAAACACACACATCCACACTGGTCACATTCAGACAGACACATCCACACTGGTCACATTCAGACAGACACATCCACACTGGTCACATTCAAACACACACATCCACACTGGTCATATTCAAACAGACACATCCACACTGGTCACATTCAGACACACACATCCACACTGGTCACATTTAGACAGACACATCCACACTGGTCACATTCAAGCACACACATCCATCCACACTGGTCACATTCAAACACACACATCCACACTGGTCACATTCAGACAGACACATCCACACTGGTCATATTCAAACAGACACATCCACACAGGTCATACTAAACCTGGGGCATTCCCTCCCTTATATAGACTCAAATACACATCTGCAAACAGAGTCACATCCATGTATCCATGTGCAAACAGAGTTTACCCAGCATGCACCTGGATCACTGCATGTATTTGCAGGTAAAGTCAGCATTTCCCCTTCTCTTTGCCTCTGTATTCATCCCCCTCTTCCTCCACTCATCGCTTTCTCTCACCACACATCCCTCTCTTTCTCCACTCATCCCCCCCTCTCTCGCTCCATTCGTGATCTGTTTCTCCTCTTTCAGGCCACAGATTTCACCCTTAAGCATTTCTGCAACAGACACCCCTTTCTCCCTTCATCACAACACAGATAAACGAGTGTGAGAGACCAATGTGGAAAGGAGGGGGAGAGATGTATACAGAGAAAGAGAGAGAGGTGGAGAGAGAGCCATAAAGAGAGAGTAGTTTAGTTGTAGTTTATATACATTGCAATATATCTTTTTTTGTAAAGATTTGGCAACACATATTGAACGATGTCCAGCCAACAGAGCATGTTAAATGGAATGGAATGGAGATGTGCAGGGCAGCAGGCAGCACACAGGGGCGGTTTCCCGGGGTAACAGCCCCAGACCCAGGTGCGGGGCAGGTTAGCGGCCTCTGGACGAGCGCTCCTGCCTCCCGCTCAGCCTCAGACCCAACCAGCACGCTCCCCCCCATTCACTGAGCCCGAAACTTTCCGTACGGCCCCCCCAGCGCGTTACCGCCACACGCTCCCGCGTTCCGCCCCGGCGGCGGAAACCAGGCAGGAAGCGGGGGATGAGGAGGAGGAGGAGGAGGAGGAAGAGTGTGAGAATAAAACGGTCACCTGAACGCAGACGCACATCCGGTGGGCCTGTGCACGTTATATAAACACCTCGTTCCCTCTTTCTCTCTCATTCCCTCTCTTTCTCTTTCTTTCTCTCTCGTTCCCTCTTTTCCCCTCTCTCTCATGTGTGTATGTAGTGGTGGGGGGGTGCAATACGATGGCATGCCCCCCCCCCCCGCATTTTTTCTGCTCTTGGCCTGAACTACAGTCCCCATCATCACTGTGTCCCAAACTCACACACACATTCACACTTGTTCACATGCAGATATCACACACACATATTTTCATACAAACTTGTTCACACTCGCTCTCAGATTGATGGCAGGTGCACACACGCACACACACACACACACACAGCATATAGCAGCAAACACAGAATAAAAAACCCAGCTGTGATAAAATTAGGAGGCAGAGAAGAGAAAAAGAGAGAGAGGTAGAGAGAGGTGAAGAAAAGGCTTAACCCCCTCTCCTTCCCCCTCGGTGGATAGACACTCTTACCTTTGTAGTCACAATGCAGAGACAGTCCATGATACTGAAGAGAAACAAGTGGGGTTCAGCTCAGCTCCCCCAAGACCGAGGGATGGACCCCCACACCCTCCCCAACCTTCCCCTCCTTCCGTCTACCTGCCTATCCCTTCTTTTCTTTCCCTTCTACGCTCTCTCTTCTTTTTTCTGGACTGACTGAAACAGACACGGAAAGCGAGCAAGGAGGGAGGGAGGGAAGGAGGGAGGGAGGGAGAGAGGGAGAGAGAGAGAATGCTAAGCAGGAGAGGGAGGGACAGAGAGAGCAAGAGAGGGAACGAGGGAGAGAGAGAGAAAGAGCTTCTATTTCTGCCGGTCAGAGATTCACCATAAACATGGAGGGAGAGATGAAGAAATGAGAGAATAAAAGGAAAAGGAGAAAGGGACTGAGGAGTGAAAAAGAGGGGGGAGGAAGCAGGGTCGGGAGAAAAGGCAGAAAACGGAATGGAGAGAAGGGGGGAGAGAGAAAGAGAGAAAGGAGGTGACGAGGGTAAAGGGGGAAGTCGCTCTGCTGAGAAAGAGGGAGAGAGGGAATGAGAGAGGGAGAGAGGGAATGAGAGAATAGACAGAGAGGAGAAATGGAAGCAGAGAGGGGGGGAGCACGAAGCAAGCGAGGGAGGGATGGAGAGAGGGAGGGAGGGAGGGGTGGAGGCGAGAGAGCATGTGAATACAGCAGGAATTAGACGGGATGAGAGAGAGAGGGGTGAGTTTGCTTTACGTGTGCATTTTCTCAGAATGCATGATCAATAAAAGCATCAGAAAATGTGATGGAGGGATAGAGGGGGGAAGAGCAGAAGGAGAGATGGAGGAGAGAGAGAGGAGAGGGCTGTACTGGAAAACCCCATGTTAAAATTATTTAATTTTTTTTTTTTAAAGGGAGAGATTTAAATGGAAGAGGCAGAAAGGGAGGGAGGGGGTGTGGGTAGGTGGGCGGTGGGGGCGGGGGGTGTCTGGTTGCCTTGGCAATAGTGGTAGTTGTTGCCGTGGCGATGGCCGTGATTGTTGCCATGTGGACATTTCCGATCCAGGCGAGCCCGTGGATGTGCATGTGTACACGCATGAGCTGGGGAATTATTTTGTGTCGGCATTTCACAAAGCTGTAGCAGTGTGTGCCCCTATTAACAGGTCTGCTCTGATTGGGCATGAACATGGCAGTGTCCGACTGGCACTCCTGAGCCTGAGGAAGTGTCCTGGCTCAGTGTCAACAATTAAGAAGCTAAACTGATGAACAGCTTCTCACAGCATGTAATAAGATGACCTGACATCACAATAGATTTAATCTATGACATCAGAGTGGCTGTCTGTGTCCTCACAATACGTTTCCTATGATGTCATAAGACAGGTTGCCTGCACGTAATTAATAAAAAAATGTAAAAAAAAAAAAAAAAAAAACTGGAAACATAATTAGGTGATTGTGGTAGATTTTATATTCTGAATGACTGCTACAACAGCTGGATGAGCGCTGTGCGAATGCATATCTACGTACAGCCCATCCCTGTCACTGCAAACACAATCCACACAGGATAGGGATCAGTCAATCTGGGTCTGCCTGTGGCATGGCCAACTCTGGCAGAGTGGCATTTGATTGGCCAGAGCCCTGTGGGGGAGGGGGGGTTCTGTGGGCGGAGCATGTCACTGCTTCACCACGCAACAGCGACCCCCTCTGGTGATTTTGCACACATGCAGCCCACCTGCCTGTGCCAGCTCCAGGTGAGGTAACCTGGTGGAACACACTTCAGAGGCGATGTGCTCGCACATGCACCTTTGCCCGCTCTCCAAACAGAGGGTCCAGAAAGGAGACAAGCCCGCTCCGTCATTCCCCACAATCCCAATGGAGAGAAACAGACGGGCTGTGGGTGGAAACAGTGAACAGGTGCAAACTCAGCTTTAATGCTGAACGGCATGGTGCACCATGGGAAAAGGAGTCCTAAGCTGAATTCCATCAGGAATGCCAAGGCTGAAACTTCCCGACATGACCTGAAACTGCAGCCGCCCCCCCTTTACCCTCCTACAGCTGATCTAATGTACCCCCGGTCACCTACTAACATAGGCCAGTTACACAGAGATAATTATTTACGTGTTATAGCAGTTTGGGTTGGCTGAGTGTGTGTGTGTGTGTGTGTGTGTGTGTGAATGAGTCAGTGAGTGGAGGAGAGGGGAAGTGAAAGAGAGAGAGAGAGGGAGCCAACGGTATGCAGGGAGTAATTAGTTAAGAGATGAATTCTTAATTAACAGTGCATTAGAGGCAGGCCACAGGAGCAGTAATTACTCCAGTGATAAACCGCAGGTGGACAGGAAGTGCTGGGGAGGAAGCTGAGATCCGAGCGAAGATCCTGCACACTGAGGCAAGATGCGCTTCTGCAGAAACCTGAATCGCTACACAGTACCGCTTCTGTGGAGAGCGACGGTAGCAGGGCCTGTACGTACTGCGCCTTTAAGACCGTGGACTGTACCACTGAGTGCGTTTGCGTGGGGGTGAGTGGTTTTCAACGCACGTTACATCATCAGTAGTGAAGGTGTACCGAGACAACCCCCCCCACTCTCCCCACCCCCCCGCCAGGGAGAAATGGTGCAGCAATAAAACGATTCCAAATGATGAACACACACCTTCTCCCCTGGGGTATGGAGGACAGGGCAGAAACCAGCCTGCACTCTCACACACACACACACACACACACACGCAATAAGCGCACAGACACACACAAATACCATAAGCCCACACACATGCACACAAAGAATAAGCACACACATACAAATACTATAAGCACACACACGCACACAAACAGAGCACAGAATTGCTATTGGCACGCACACATACACACTGCATAAAAATACTCAAAGAACACACACACTCATTCACAAGGTTTTTCACACACACACACACACACACACACACACACGGCTTAATTAGAAACCTAAACAGAGCAGAACTTTTGTCAGGGCTAACATGTAGCCTGCTCCAGATCTGTACAGGTCATCAGCAGTCAGTCACAGGCACAGCTATACACGCACTCAATTAAGAGCACACACAAAATAACCACTCACCCAAATGCTAAGACCAGAAAGCAATTTCTCAAATACACAAGCACATCCATCCATGCACGCATGCACACACGCACACCACTTAACATCCAAATTTGTTCAGAGCTGGAACGAGGTTGCCATAGCATCACGATGCCGAGTTCTTTATTGAGAAGACAGCGATGCTTGTGTTTGGTTGCTTTCTTTCATGTCATCTTTACAGTTTTACACACACTCCAACCTGATTGGCTATCACCAGAACACAGCACTGATGAGCTCTGTATTTGAAAAAAAAAAAAAAAATCTCAACTGAATTCTTTATGTTCCCATGACAACTATAACTTAGAGAGCTCTAAAGAGGATCCTTATTGCAAGAGTGAGAAATTTAACTGCACGCACTGTGTGTGTGTGTGTGTGTGTGTGTGGTTTGCCAGTCCTGGAAGGAGGTGAGGGGAGGGGAGGGGGGGATTGTAGTTTTAATTTTCCACAGAGAAACCACTTCACTAGCAGAGGGACAAACATGTATTAATCATCATTATTAATGAATAGCAGGGGAGAGAGAGAGAGAGGGGGGGAGAGAAAGATAGAGAGAGAGAGAGAGAGAGATTGAGCTCAAGTAAAACAGAAATGATATACGGTTTACAGGCAAGTGAACATTCATAGCAAATTGCCACAAATGCAAAAACACAACCCAGATGAATGAGGAAAAAAACCAAATAAATAAAAAACACACACTCAGTTAGACAAAAATAAAACACACATGCAACCAGATATGTGCACACTCCAAAAAAACGGCACCCTCTGGTGGACAAACTGTGGCGGTGCAGGAGAAAACCACAAACAATCTTGCACTGCGGTCTTGGTGGTTAAATGCTTACCGGTCATATCTCATGTCTTGGCAAATGTAATTTATTCATAAGGAGTGATTTTTATGAGTGATTTTTTTTGTACAGGTGATACAATGTGGTCCTTCTGAAACAGTTACGGAACATTTGCAATGTACCCAGAAAAATTAAACATTCTATAACAAGGATATCATTACATGCAGCAGAATATTCTGTAAGCTCCAAAGAGGCCTGTGCGCTGGATGAAGATTCTGCTAATAAATCATCTCCTCGCCCGTTACCGTGGACTTGCGAAAAGTTGAGCTAAACTCTGTTAACCCATGCTAAGTCTGGCCCCAACTGTTATATCCCAAAAAAGTGCACAAACATGGCCAAAGGTAGGTAAAGATTAATATGGGGGTGGGGGGGGGAGCACAAGTCTACGCTGCCAGTAATTTAAGTGGGTTGGGATTTGTAGGCACTTTGCCACCATATTCTTCCATTTCTGTCTCCTCCCCCCCCTGTTTTTTAACACAACCCATGAGAAGCTTTATCAATCTGAGCAGCTAATCCATATGAGAGAAAGAGAGAGAGAGAGGGAGAGAGAGGACAGAGAAGCTGACACATGGTAATTACCTTCTCTTCTTCCTTTCATCTGTCCATCCTTATCTTCCCCCTCTTTTCTTCCCTCTTTCCCCGAGCTCAGGGCGGTAAAAACCTGCCGACTCAGCACAGCTCCAGCGTGACCCCACTGCGCACCAGAGGAGCGCGCAAACGCGCCATTACCGCTAAAATGCAGGAGTTACTTTATTACCGCTAAAATGCACGAGTTACTGTATTACCGCTAAAATGCACGAGTTACTTTATTACCGCTAAAAGTCTTTGAAGGGATTCTTTTATCCATGTCAACTTCTTTATCGATTAAATTTACTGAAAAGATGCTGCTCAGTTCTTCCTTAATCCTTAAACTCATTCAAACATCTGACAGGGTGACCTCGTTGCCATCTGCGTTCTTGGAACTTGGAACATTTTACTGAAATGTTTTAATATGGACATCCAGGTGTTCACCCTCTCAGCATTTCCTCTCAATAGATTTCACCTGGCAATCCATCAATTAAGTCATGTACAAAAAATGTGACTTTCTTTCTGAAGGAAAATCGTGGTCATGTTATCTGATTATTCTGGCTTATTCCAGGATAACAAAGCTCTGCTGCAAACTACAGCTGGGTAACCAAGCACATGTGCAAGATGTGCATACACAAAAAACAAGCTGAAGACATTCTCAGTGCAGAGAACCAGTTAGCAACAACTGTTTATTATTAATATTATCATCATATTTCTCAACATGGGTTTAAAACATTTAAACTCTGAAAACATGTTTGTGTGCACCTAGAAAGTTCAGCTTTTACCTCGTTAAAACAAAACGGAGACTCTCCTTCACGCCATCATACCCAGCTGAACCACGTCTTCCCCAGACGTGCTGCAATTATAGCGGTTTCCTCCTGTGGGTGCAGTTCTCCAGCAGAGAGAGGAAGCTGAGCACACACCCACCCCCATTACGGCTCGAGAGAGAGGTCCATTCAAGCTGAAGCGACTTCATTTCAATGCTCCATTTATTTCGATGGGAGCTGACTTTTCCCGCCCGCAAGGCATGCTGGGATAGCTGGCGACGGCAGAGGGCCAAGAAACACGATATCCAATCAGATTAAAGATCCGACATGTAAACTGTCTCCGGTTTCAATTTGTATTATCCCACTCCACACAGGTCTGTTAAGGAGGACTTAAGGACTTCATTATTGCTGTGTGGGGGATTTCCAAAATGTACGATCAATATACATTTAAGGAACGCGGTTTTAAAAATGGAAAACACACCCACAAGCAGCCAACTGTGGGAGGGGACAGCGATGCCGGGTGATCTCATCGGGGGAAGTGCGGCTTCAGTGTCAGAGTCCGACAGGTGAAACGGCCCGCCCATCACCCCCCGACTGAACACACCTGGGCGACCTTTGACCCCCACACTCAGCTGTGTGACCCCCCAACAGCAGTCTCAACCGCTCCTGAAGCACCTCCACTCTTCCTGACCTTTTTAAAAGGTTGCCTTAGCAACCCTTACAAACACATACGATTGTCACTGACGAGGGAATCTCTACAGTGGGAAAGGGCTATAATGAGCCAGCCTGGTTCCAGCTCTACAGTGGGAAAGGGCTATAATGAGCCAGCCTGGTTCCAGCTCTACAGTGGGAAAGGGCTATAATGAGACAGCCTGGTTCCTGCTCTAGATTGGGAAAGGGGTATAATGAGCCAGCCTGGTTCCTGTTCTAGATTGGGAAAGGGCTATAATGAGCAAGTGACCTCACTCTCACTTGGCACACACAACCAAATACATTTTTATGCAGTTCAAGAAAAAAATATTCAAGGGGTTTGCAAAACATATCTCCCCCTACCAACCCACACTCTAATGAAAAAAATTTAAAAAACAGAACATGTTATTCATACATTTTTGCAGCCAAAATGAACAACCAGAGAACTGCAGGAAGACGAGAATCAGCCGGACACACAACCTCCTGACACACACCCCATAACTGGCTCTTCACACCCCATAAACACACTTCCTGGTTAAAGGTGGGTCTGTGGCATTTGCTAGTGCATCAATACACAATCTCCTCTGATTGGCTGACATACATCAGGTGACACATTCAGGGGCCAATCACAGATGAGCACACGCAGTGGATGTGAAGAAGAGAAGGAACAGCACCCTTCCCTTTTATGGAAGTGAAACGGAGAGGAGTACCCCCCAGGTAAGGCCTGGGGGCACAGGTGTGTCCCACACTCTGTATCCTGTGGGGGGGCGGGGGGGGTGGTGTTTGGGGCCTCTCGCCTGGCTAGACACTGAGCCCCGCCCCCCTCCCAACTTCACCCAGCAAACAACAACATCAATCACATTCAACACAAGCCTGTCCACTGCTGCCGACATTTCATAAGATACCGTTTTCAGAAAAAAAAAAACTGTGTGTGTGTGTATGTGTGTGTGTGTGAGAGAGTTCCTGTAAGTGTGTCTGTGTGTGAGGTTGCTGTGCTGGTGCATCATACGAGTCCAGTCGGTGGTTCATCAGGTGAAGAATCACATGTCTTTCCCACCCCGTGTCTCTACGTGTTGTAATGATCAGACAGTGTTCACGTTTCCAAGGCAACAAATGAGTTTCCCAAAATCCCAGGCAGGTGGGGAGTATGGGGGTCGGGCACTGCCAAGGCTCAGAGTCACTTCCTGGGACAGGACGGTCCTTTGTAAAACTTGTAAATTGGTCTCTCGAATCCTGAAAACAAAGAACAGATGAAACTTCGTCAGACAGAGCCAGAAGCGGCAGCCATGATGGCTCTGAACTCCTCACCGAGGGCAAGAGAGTGAGATTCTGACAGGAACAGCTACATCTAATACAAGCATAAAAGCTCTAAATGCTAACGTGTAAGTGTAGCTGAGGATAGGTTTAGCTATGCTAAATGCTAACGTGTAAGTGTAGCTGAGGATAGGTTTAGCTATGCTAAATGCTAACATGTGTAAGTGTAGCTGAGGATAGGTTTAGCGATGCTAAATGTGAACGTGTGTAAGTGTAGCTATGCTAGATGCTAACATGAGCTAGGCTAAATGCTAACATGTGTAGCTGAGGATAGCTCACCTCAGGAGGCGCTTTAGCTATGCTAAATGCTAACGTGTCTAAGTGTAGCTGAGGATAGGTTTAGCTATGCTAAATGCTAACATGCGTATGTGTAGCTGGGGATAGGTTTAGCCATGCTAAGTGCTAGCGTGTGTAAGTGTAGCTGACGATAGCTCACCGCGGGACGTGCTTTTCGGGGTGCCCAGGAGCTCGTAGCCGGTGAACCCCACCTCAGAGGTGAGATAGGAGCAGAACTGATCCGGTTTGAGCCGAATGCTGTGGTAGTTCTTATAGATGGTGTCCTGAAACAGAACAGCCAATCAGCTACCACCTTCCTCCCCACAATCTCAGCCAATCAGACACGAACCCCCATCTTTCACACTACCCAAAACAAATCTACATTCAATGGAACTTTTATAAATTCATATTTCTGATAAAAACCAACAGAAATTTGTTGTTTCAGCTTCCAGGATCCGGAGAGTGACGTTCAGCCTGCAGTTCACTCCATAAAGCTTTCACTGAACAAACTCAGCAGGAGGAAACAGCCCAGTCACAACTCCACTCCAGCGGCCAGACATCACTCAAACCGCACCTTCTAAAAACGCCCCTCAGCCAATCAACACCCCAAACAAGTGGAAAAATGCTAAGCTGGCTGTTGAAGGCTCTCCAGAGTATTTGGGGCTGCTGATTGCCCAGAATGCACCAGTCCACCACAGCGGGTGGGGCTCAAACAAGCTCCTCACCTTCAATACAACTTACACCTGCATCTGCCTTAAAGGAGGGACAGACCATTTTTACAATTGAGTCGCTACTCAAACGTCATCAGCAGCACCCTGAACACCAGAGACAGAAACCAGGAAAGCATGAAGAGCTTCACTCAGCCCCGGGAACATCACACATCACCACAACATCTATGGTCTTAACTCACCCAAACCCACAAGCACCAGACTCTATGGTTTCAGCATAAATGACATAAGCCCCACATACTATCACTGCCTCTCTCCCTCTCCTTATTCTCTCATCCCTCTCTCTTTCCATCTTCCTCCCTGAAGTTTTCTTTCTCCTTTTTGCTGTCCTTCACTCTCCCTCTTCCTTCCCCGTTTCTTTCTTTCTTCACTCATCCTTCTATCCCTCCTTTATCAGTTCAGTTCAATTTGCTTTATTGGCATGACAAATTCGTACCCCCCGCCACCCTCTCCCCACCCCCTCCCCCCCCCCCTCCGCTGTCACGCCCCGCCACCCTCTCCCCACCCCCTCCCCCCCCCTCCGCTGTCACGCCCCGCCACCCTCTCCCCACCCCCACCCCAGCCCCCCTGCCCCGTCCCTCCTCTCTCACTGTGAGCTTCCTCCTGCGGCCGTAGGAGCCCCAGGGCTGGGGTTCGAGGATGAAGACTCCGCCCGGGTGCAGGTGGCTGTAGACCCTCCTGAAGAGGCGCTGCAGGCCGGAGTCGCCCCAGTTCAGGTGCACCCACTTACTGATGCTCAGGCACAGGATGACATCATACTCCGCCCGCTGGGCGTGCAACAGGGCGTCCGACTCCAGCACGTAGTTACCCTGCGGAGAGAGAGAGAGAGGGGGGGGGGGGGGGAGGGAGAGAGCGTGCAACGTCACACACATGCATGCACAATATACATCATCATATACACACATGCACACATGCATACATGCACACACACACACCATATACACACACACACAGTAAGGTCAGCTTACTTGGCAGCTGACATGTTTAATGCTGATTTCTGATCCAATACGGACTGTGTGGCATGAATAACAGAGAAATCGATTCACTAACAAAAAGTCGGTTCATCTTCAAAACTTCTTCTTTAAATGGAAACTAAGTGTTTAATAAATGTGCAAATTGTACTGATGTTAAAGCTTCAGAGACTGAGCTGAGTAGGCTTTCATGGGCACAAATTTCCTTTATATTTTGCCATGTCTGATCTAGCAGACACTCTGACACAGATGGCATTTTTACATGCAGTCCACTCACACAGCTGCATACTGACAGAAGCACCTACCGCACACTACAGCAGCAGCCCAGCTGGGATCGAATCCCAGAACCACAGGCCCCAGTTCCCCAAGCGCTACGCTATGCTACGCTACGCTAGGCTACGCTACATCACCTCTGAACCACCACGGGAAGGTGAGAAACCTAAACTCATCACATGAGTCTGGCCACGGACCGCGCGGTTAGCGGAAGCACCGCATATCCTCCTGCAGCACGCGCGCGCGCGCACACACACACGCGCACACACACACACACACGCGCACTCACACACTGCTAACCACCAACTCAGCAAGCAAAAATCTCAAATCAGTCAGCAGAAAGAGAGCAAGAGTACAACAGCGAGAACAGAAACACACTCACAAACTATACACACATACATACACACACACACACACACACACTCACCGGTCACTTCATTAGGTACACCTGTTCAGCTGTAAACTGCACCCGTTAACGCAAATATCTAATCAGCCAATCACGTGGCAGCAACGTGGCATTTAGGCATGTACACATGGTCAAGACGATCTGCTGAAGTTCAAACCAAGCATCAGAATGGGGAAGAACGGTGATTTAAGTGACTTTGAACGTGGCATGGTTGTTGGTGCCAGACGGGCTGGTTTGAGTATTTCAGAAACTGCTGATCTACTGGGATTTTCATGCACGACTATCTCTAGGGTTTACAGAGAATGGTCCCAAAAAGAGAAAATATCCAGTGAGCGGCAGTTCTCTGGGCAAAAATGCCTTGTTGATGGCAGAGGTCAGAGGAGAATGGCCAGACTGGTTCGAGCTGATAGAAAGGCAACAGTAACTCAAATAACCACTCGTTACAACCGAGGTATGCAGAAGAGCATCTCTGAACGCACAACACGTCAAACCTTGAAGCAGATGGGCTACAGCAGCAGAAGACCACACCGGGTGCCACTGCTGTCATCTAATGAAGTGGCTGGTGAGTGTATATAAACACAAACAGACAGTCTCTCCCTTTCTCTCTCACACACATACACACACAAGGGGGCGAGGTTCTTACCCTAACAAATGAGACGTTGGCGGGGAAGTCCCCGGGTGGGGTGGGGGACGTGTCGGGGAGGGGGGGTGCAGCGATTGGACCCCTGGAGATCCGCAGAGACACAGGGAACTGGGCGTCATGCTCCGCTGGACCAGCAGGAGGCGCCGTGGGGTCGGCCTCACTCTCCGCCCCGCCTCCATTTGTGCCCCCACATTCAACTGACCGCAAAGGGCTGCCCCCACCCTGCAGCTCCATGGCCACGCCCTCCTCCTGACCCCGCCCCCTCTCCTTAGCTCCTCCCTCTTCACATGACTCCGCCTCCAGTCTCCCCTCAGCATCCCCATCTTTCCGCAGGCCTTCCTCCTCCCGCGTGGCTGGCTCCTCCCCCTCGCCCTGGTCCCGCCCCCTGGCCCCGCCCCCCGGGCCGCGGCGGGCCTCCTGGGCCTGCAGGTCGGACAGGTAGTGGCGCACGTTCTGCCGCGCGGCGTGCACCAGGCCGCCGTCGATGTCCAGCCCCACGATGCGGGCGGGGCGCCAGTTTCGGGCGATGAACAGGGTCAGGTGACCCGTGTTGCAGCCCAGGTCCAGCACGCGCTTCCCGCGGAACCACTCGGGCTCCATGACGCGGATCCGCGGGTCCTCGCTGCACCCCGGGTTCCGGTAGCCGTAGTACTTGTTGTAATTGCCGTACTGGAACTTCTTCTGCTGGTGGGCGGGACGCCGCTGGCCCTGGGGGTGTGGCTGCCCCGAGGCCCTGCCCCCCGGCCCGGCCCCAGGGCCCCGCCCCTTTTTATACGGGGTGCCGGGCAGAGCACCGGAGGGGTCACACCTGCGTTTGCGTTGCTGGGTTACAGTGGGCGTGGCAGGGGCGGGGCCTGAGGCAGTGAGAGTCTGAGGGAAAGGGGCGGAGCTGCAGGGAGTGATGGGCGGGGCCTGAGCCTTGGCAGAGGTGCCCAGCTCGTTTTGAGGCAGGGACCGCGGGACGGGTGACGCAGCCCCCTCCCTGGGGGCGTCGGGGACCACGCCCGGCAACGACGGCGGCAACGGCAACGACGGCTGGGCCGGGATGCTCCGCCCACCCTCCAACACGGCCGGGTGGAGCTGTGCAGCGGCGGCCGCCCCTCCCCCCCCCCGCCCCTGCCCCCGCCCCTCCCCCCGCGCCGGGGTGATGGCGGTTCCGGTGCCGCCTCCTCCCGCCGCTGCGGTGTGGCGACAGCAGCACCTCGCCGTCGCTGTTGAGGTTGAGTGGGTCGGTGATGTCTCGCGGCACCAGGATCTCCACGGGGTCGCGGCTCTTGGCGGGCAGCGGCGAGGACTCGGGCGTCTCGGCGTTGATGGCGCGGTTCACCTCCTCGTCCAGCAGGCTGTTGAGGTTGAGCGGGTCGAAGATGTTCCCGCCCAGCAGGAAGTTGCTGGGCAGCACCGGGTCGCTCTCCGAGTGGGCCCGCCGCCGCCGCTTCCCGGGGCCCGGGGGCTTGAAGCCGCACCCCGCCGTGTGCCGCCGCTTGTTCTGCCGCAGCGGGCCCACCTGCGTCGTGTCTCTGGGCTGGGCGGGGTCGCCCCCGGTCCCGCCCCCCTGCCCCGCGCCGGCTCCCTGCTCGGCTTGGGCCGGGCGCTCTGCCAGAACCACGCTTCCCGCCAACGAGGCCCCCCCCGCGCAGGACGGAGCCGCTGGGGGGGGCGCGGGGCTGTCCACCTCCGCCCCCCCGGCTTCGCTGCCGCGGCACTTTCCGGCACATTCCGCGGGTCCCCGGGGCTCCGGGTGACCGCCCCGCGGTAAAACAGTCTCTTTGTCAACCGACATTTCTATCATCTTCCTCCCGACAGGACCACAGCCGGTGTGTGAGCTGGCATGGATCTGGGAGGAGAACACAAACATCAACATCACTCACATCGTCAATAACTTCAGAATATGTTACAATCATACTGTCCGTTAAATTCTGATTAATCTTTACAGATTTAAATCCAACTGTAACACAAACAGCCTTCTCACCACTTAACTTAATTTTTTTACTCACTTTGGAGACTTCCTTCCTTATCGCAAGTCAACAGAAAGTTGCTCAAACTAGCGCATATAAACATTAACAGTAGCTGAATCCCTGTCCTGTCAGGTGTTCAGAAAGCAAAAAAAGATAAGCAAGCCGTTTAAACTGAAAAGATAATATTTAGGTTACTAACAACAGTGGCTACGCGATACTGTTCTAGTAACCATGCGTTACACCACGGTGAAAGCAGCCGGCCTCGACGTTGTATGTACGTATAAAAACGTGAACCCACCCCTCGCCTGCGTGCCGTGCGTGGACCCGCCTCCTCTAAACTGCAATGAGTGAGCAAGCTAATTTGCGTAAACCCGCCTCCTAGCGTCCCTGTCTTCCCGTGCTCATGAATAATTCATTAGCAATGAGAGCTAGATGGAGAAGGAAAAATGCATTCAATCACTCACGGATTGAGAGTCAGTGCTCACAAATAGACAACACTATCCAGTGGTCGATTTCTCCGCCTCCTCCTCAACAAAGTAGACCCAGCCTCCCTCTCTCCCGACTTATTTTCTGAAGAGAAAGAAGAAAAAAAACAATTAAATCCAGCCAATAACTGACCTTGCGACAGACATTTTTTACAGTACACCAGTTGCTAAGTTTCCTGGGTAGCCAGCTAAATATGTAGCTGCCTAGCAAGGTAGCTAGCAAGCTAACGTTATAAGTTAGCTAGACTGATGCGGAACGAAATAGTCGAACTGGGAGGACACACCCCTTGGACGAAAAAGATAATTCGATGAAAGCGTAGAGAGTGGCAAAATCTCGCAGTCAGTCTGTGGGTGAGTGTGTATGTCGGAGAGCTCGTTCCCTCTCAAACCGCTCCCAGCTCAAATAAGTAACCAAGTTTCTTGGCCGCTTCGCTGTAGCTCGCTCGCTCAACGTTTAAGGTCTCCGAGGTCTTTATATGCCCCGTGGAACGCTTGAACGCGGATTGACTGCTCTAATAACCGATTACAGAACGTCTCTAATGCCGTGCACCAATGAAACGTCGTATACCCTCGCTTAAGTACCTCCCCTTGGTGTTGGATACCCAGTACTCCGCCAGTATGGAGGATTTGCCAAGCCAAGCTGGGATAATATTTAAATAAACCCACTATTGTAACAAAAATAAAACAATACAGTAATGTAGAAAATATTTCATTGTTTTACGAGCAACTGCCCATGACTACGAAATACGCTGACTATTGACTAGACAGGCATCCGCGTCGGCCACCCCAAACCGTGTAAACAACCTTCGCGTTGTGCGGACGTTTTCTGTGAAGCGATTCGTTTAATTCTGTTTTATCGCAGCAATTATAGTTGGGAAGGAAGTGCACGCAACTGAAAGTTATATATCTTCACAAAAGCAAAAAGGAAACTGCATGGTTAAGTTTCCATACCCCGCCCCCTTGCCGCCCGAGCACTCAGACATGTTCGGGCAAGGGGCTATAGAAGAGGGCCGTGGTTATGGGATATGGAGTTTTTTTAACGAACTTATCGTAAATGTAGGCGTACATTTCTTTGGTATAATTCTGTCTTTTTTATCATTTAAACAACGATCTGTCCATTCATCCATTTCCTTACAGAGTTACCCAGGACTGTGAAGCTAAAAGTGTACGAACAATTTATTTTAGTAGCACATTCAGCGAGTCACCAAGCATTAAGCAATGTTACCTTTTCATTTACTCACGTTTAACATTCATTTGAATGAGAAGCAGTTCAATCATATTTAATTTAAATTGTATCTAATGGTTTTTGTGTACACCTGAAATGTTGTATTACAATACATTTCCATTATGATGGGGTTTTAAAATGTTATCATTTTAATAGGCCAGTATACGACACATTCTTACCAATACCGTGTAACATGAATTATGTGTGTGAGGGGCAGCGAGACTGGTTGCTTTTCCTCACTATCTATTAATTCGATCAGTGAAGATACTCAATAACTGCAAGTGAAAAAGGGGAACAAGACAAAGAAAACAAGACCCCCTTTAACATGAAGACTTAAGGTAGGGGTGGGCAGTTCTGATCCTGGGGGGTCAGTGTGTATGCAGGTGTCTGTTTCCACCAGTTAACCTGGCTAAATGAGCTAACTGGCTCTATCCACCAGCATTGGTTCACTCATAGATTAGATCACAGTAAAACGTTTAATATAGGAACACAAGAGCATTCCTTGGCTGACATTCCTGCACTTATCAAGACATGTAGTTGAGATGCCTGATGACAGAGATGTGAGGGCTAATTAAATAAAGTCAGAGGTCGGCACGAAACCCAGAAACAGATACGGCCCTCGTTGCCCACCTCTGCTTCAAGGCATAGATGAATCAGGGTCTTCTTCTGTGGTACGTGTGTGTCTGTCTGTGTGTCATCGGGTCTTCTTCTATATGTGAATCTGTGAAGGTGTTTGTATTTCTGCCTGTGTGTGTGTGTGAGCGACCAACTCTGCGCATGTGTGCGTTAACGTACGTGTAAGTAATTGTATGTGGTCGCATGCCTATCTATGTTGTGTGTGTAAACGTATATGTGTGTCGTGTGGGGACTGAGAGGTTTATCAGCGAGTCACACCGTGCGCGTTCAGTGAGATTCGTCGGGATTCCGCGTCGTTCTTACGGTCATGCATGGATCCGATGGCTGCTCCGAAGCGGCGAGGTTGGTCGGCCCAGAAATGTGCTGTTCCTATTTTAAATCTGCGGTGCTATAATTTAACCACTAGTGGGCGCGCTAGTCTTTTGGTGTGACAACATTTCTTGCCTTTGGCTATTTTTCGATCAATGGCAGAATCATATTTTTCACACTCTCACATGAAAGCACGCTTTTGCGGAATAAGGACTTATTTTAAGATACCCTGTAGTTCGTCTGATGAACACGTACGTCGTCAGGGGCTCTGTGGCGCAATGGATAGCGCATTGGACTTCTAGACCATGACATTGTGGAGTCATTCAAAGGTTGTGGGTTCGAGTCCCACCAGAGTCGAGGCGTTTTTACTTGAGTGAGTCGAAACTGGCGAAAAACAGCAAAACGAAGACAGATTGATAGATGCAGCAGAAAATAGCGGTCGTTATCCCAGAACTAAAAATACAGGAAGTTCCAGAAAAAAAATGGTGCAGGTTTCCAACATGAAATCAAAGGTACAGGTACTGGCTGTGGCACAAGCCTACTTCTCCTCCTGTTTAGCGTATGGTCTGCTGTGTACTCTCCAATTATCTCTGAGAAATGGTGAATCTTTGCATACAGTGAAGTACTTTAGCGTTTTAAAAAGCCAATTTGTCTATCAGTAATAATTGTGATAATTTGTAATTGTTAGAAGGATGAAGCAGGATTTGGTTTATTCGTTTATTATTCCAATTGGAGACTCATTTATAAATTTACCAGGAGATTTCATATGAATTAAAAATTTTTTTTAAATTTCTTTGCTTTAAAGTTGTATTGATGAACTTATTTGAGGCCTATTGGAACACCAGGCCAGTGCATTAATATGTTTTTGAGGTTTAGAGTGTGATCATTTTAAATCTTTATCTGTATTATACATGTTTTATAAGTGGAAATAGTTTTTCTGAGATCACTTGTATTTCTAGCGCAAAACACCCCACAACATCCAACACAACTGAACAAAACGATGATTTAATCGCAGGGAAATGCCTACAGAATGTAAATCAACATTTTTCTACCTGTGCACAGGTGTTTTGAAGTTGTTCAGCCAGGTATGCTGTACCCGCCAGTGCAGATCACCAGACACCACTGAACCAAGCACAAAAAGCGACACACGGGATAAGGAAATATAAATTTATTGAAATTATTTACAGTGCATTTACAAGTTTACTCTTTAAATATAAAATATACAGATATAGATTTATGTACTTATTTACAGTAAAGGCAAGTATAATCAGTCATTTTCTCAGGTAAGGCCACAGAGAAACAGGTGAGACACAGAGACAGAGGGATGTGGAACTATTCAGACTCTGTGTATAGCACTGTCCTGTGGCGCTGTTTCTCTCTTCCTCCAGCCAAAAGGCCTTAGAGGCTCAACCCACTGGGGCAGTTTTGGGGGGAACAGCCAGGCTGTAATGCCCCCCACGGCCACGCCCAGCCACACCCTCAGCGCGGGCCCCGCTCGGCGGCGGCTCGCGGTCGCGGTACCGCTCCGTTCGCGCCTGGTCTTCTCTCCTCCTGCTGCCGGGCGGACGTCACTCCTTCCTGCTCGGGATTGCCCGTTCTTCCGGAACATTCTGAACCCTCAGTCATAGCGGGAGGGCGATGCAGACTTGTCATCCTGCAGATTTATTGGGGGGATTTATTTGGGGATTCAGGACCAGGGCCTCCACACGGCGCTGGCTGGGAGGGGGAATAACTCCCGCCTCAGGGCTCCCCGCTGCCCCCTCTTGGCTGGAGAGAGGAGCGCGGTTGGCAGGTGAGGGGTGGGCGGAGCCGATGGGGGAAGGGGCGGGGCCACCAGTAAGGGGAAGGCGGGGCAGAGGCTTGGGAGGGGCTGAGGTGAAGTGGAGGAGGAGGAGGAGGAGTCACAGGAGAGGGGGGAGAGATTGGGAGGGAAGAGGAAGTGACCCGTGGCAGACAGGAAGTTGGGAGAGGCGTTGGTGTAGCAGGGGGAGGGGGGAGGAGACAGGGAGTAGGGCGGAGACGGGTATGGGTGGGTCAGGGTTTGGCTGGGCGGCGGGTGCAGGACGGGGTAGAGAGGGCCATTTTCGGGGTGATACGCCGCCTCCAGGTGGGGGGGGCTGGGGGGTCCCAGGTAGTGCTGGAGCCCCCGGACGAGGCTCCGCCTCTGGGCGGGGTTAACGCAGTCCATGAAGGTGCTGAGGCGGGAGACGCACTGCTGGAACCCAGCCGAGTACAGGCAGCTGGAGACGGGGGGCGCCCCCTCAGCACAGGGGCCCGGAACCGGGGGGACCCCATCACCAGCCTGCACAGGGACCCCTACATCTGCTGCAGAGAGGGAGGGGGGAAGAGAGAGAGAAGGGGGGAGGGAGGGGGAGGGGGAGTGGGAGAAAAGCAACAGGAGATAGAGAGATAGTGGAGGTAGGGAGAGAGAGAGAAAGGGTGGGGAGCAAAGGGTTTAAAGAGAAAGAGGAGAGGGAGAGTGAAGGATAGAGAAAGAAAAGGTGGTGGGAGAGCGGGAGGGAATTAGTGAGAGAGAAACAGATGAATTGGTTGAATAAAGAACAAGAGCATTGTATGATAGGCAGGCAGAGAAAGAGTGAGAATGGAGGAATGGAAGAAGAGAGGAAGAAAAGAGAAAGAAACATGGAAGAGATGGAAGCAGTACAGGGGACAGAAAATGAGAGGCAGGAAAAAGAAGAAGGGATGTGGAGGAGAAGAGAGAGGTGGGGAGATAAGGGAAGAGAGGAAAATAAATACAGATGAATAGTGAGAAAGAAGATGGAAGAAGGGGAAAATGCAGGAAAGAGGGATGGCAGGAGAGAGGGAGTGACAGCATTTGGAGGTGTGAGAGACAGCACAGAGGAGGGAGGGAGGGAGGGAGGGAGAGAGGAACACATTGATAAAAAGAGAAAACATGTTAGAATCTGAGCTGCTACATCATACCAGAGCTCAATATTCACCAAAACTGCATCACACACAAGCTCTCTTTCACTCTCTCTTATCACACACACACACACACACGCACTCACACACACATATGCACGCACACACACACTCACTCACACACACACACACACACACACACACACACACGCACGCACACTCACATATGCACGCACACACACACGCACTCACACACACACACTCACACACACATGCACGCACAGACACACACACGCACGCACACACACACACACACATGTAAGGGCAGCTACCTCTGCTGCAGCGAGCTGTTTCTCTGTTCGTTTTGTTTCGGATGTACTCCACAGTCAGCTCCAGGATCTCTGCCTTCTCCAGCTTTGGGTTCTGAAGCCTCTGTGGAACAGGGGGGGGGGGGGGGGGGGAGGGTCACTCACCTGGCTATAACATGCAGAGCGGATTGGGATGCAATGCGGGTCTAAACTAGCCTACTTACATTTAATAATACACATTTTTACATTTTTTATATTGAATTATTAATTACCCCACCTCATAGCCAATGGAAGAAGTGACCAATTATAGAAATGATAAGAAATACAGGGCGGAAATATGGATACACTTTTTTTTTTTTTTTTTTTTTTTAAAGGTTGATTAGATACGAATGCAGTAAATAAATGACAGAAAAAGTGGTCGCTAAACCGTCGAGCGACCGTTACTGTTAATACCAATGTTTCATTCAGGCCATAATGTCACGCACAAAGCCAGTGGAACTGGCGCGTCTCCAGTTCGTTGCCGCGCCTGCGCAGTACCGTTTGACCGAACAAGCAGTACATCGGACAGAAAGAGGTGCAAACTGACCGTGTCCAGCGTGTGGCTCAGGAGCAGTGTCCGCAACTCATCCAGACTCTGATTTATTCGATCTCTCCTCTTCTTCTCTATCACTGGCTTCAGGGACTGCAAAGCAAGACACGACTCATTAGAAAGATGCAGGAAAATAAAGCCCTCACATTTTTAGAGTAAGTTTAAATACAGTGGACAACGCTGTGTGTGTGTATGTGCGCGCATGTGTGTGCGATATTACAGTTTTTGTAATATTTTGAGTATTTTGAAAGCCAGATTTTCCTCTAAGCAGTGAACGCCTGATATTAAAACCAACAACTGCATCTGAGGCAAACTCAAGAAACTACAAAAAAAGGTTGATAAATTCCAGCCATGGGTTACCACTTCTGGAAACCAAATTCAGTGCATAAAAATGCTTATCTACCAGATAGAAGTTTTTAATCCAATTCAAGAACTCACTCTGTTTGTCCCTTTTGAAGTATCCCGTCTGGAACTCATGGTGGTGGTTTTCAGAAGTATAAATCCGTGGTTAAGAAAGGCAAAGCTCTTAGATCATTAGTTCATAAAAGTTTCCAAGTTCCGTGCGTCCACAATGACCGCAGGAAAAAAATGTATCCACAGCTTCTAGGTGTAGCGATCTAACGGCCGTAAGTTCCTCGCTCCTCTATTTATACCGCTGTCGGACACGATTTCCATTGGTTGACAGGTGACAGTGACGTGGACAGCCGTATGTTCACAACTTTCTCAGTAAGCATCAGGAGAGGTGTTTTGCGTAAAAGTAGATTGGCTTAGTTTGGTTTTAAGGGAAAATCTAAAAATTAAATAGTCCAACATTTGCTCTTTCGCTATTTTATTATCTTGCAACATGGCCACTGTCATTGTTGGGGAATGTTCACCCACCGTTTCAAGTTCACATGAAGGAAAAATGTTATACTTTCTTTTTTTATTAAACGTGATACTATTTTTTTCATTACGCAAGTAATATTGTATTTTCCTTTCACTAGGAAAATTGTAATTATTGATCTCAACTGGTAAAATGATCTCGGCATTGGAATGGACCGTGAAAGAGGCTGCTGTGTACTGCAGTCTGCAACTGTGCATTTAAGTCCCAATCTACATGTAACCGCTTGACGGGGGTTTAAAACGACTGTAAAGTAATAATACTATTATACTTTTATTGAGTTCTGCAATCGCCCAGAGCAAACAGATATTCCTGTAATCTAAATATGCTGATCAATTTGGCCTTTACGGATTTAGGGCTCCTCACACTTTCTGGATCCACAAGTTGCCTTCTGGCACCTCGGCCCCTTTCAGAGTTTGGCCACGCGCATATCACACCTGCCCGACAAAATGAGCGCAAGATCAATAAAATTCAAAGTTCCTCGCGCAATGTTGTGCTCCTCGACTGGCGCGCGCTCCACGCTGTCGCGTGGCCACTGGCGCATCAGGCAGGCCGGGGGAATTGCAGCTATTGATGGAAAGCACTGCACTTTAACCACTAGCTGCTGTTTACTGAGTGCCATACAATAATAATAATAATAATAATAATAATATATTTATTATCATTATTTGCATTTTTGAATGTAGCACTGGTTGGTCTTAATTCAGTTGTAAGACACTGTATTACAAGCTGGGAGATATAAGTTCTATTTGGTTCTGCAGGTTGGCCGCTGAGTCGAGAATCGAACTTTGAAACAGTGTCTGATAACAGGCTACGTGTAAAATGCCGTCTGGCGCGTTTGAATTCCCATGAATGAATCTGCGAAGCGTCCCCGTGAGAAGGTCAGAACTTTCTCGTGGGAGCGGAGCGGAGGTGTTCCACTGAAGTGACAGAAAACGCACAATCGCGCAATTGCCCTCTGAAACCCAGACAACAGGCTTTTAACGATGCGTGGTCGAGTGCGAAGATTCAATCCATCTGTCCGCGCTGTAACCTGCCCGGAAGCACAAACACCTAGCGCCGATCGGCCATCTGTCCGTGCATCGAGCACAGATAGGCTGCAACCCTGGACTTGATCAATTTGCGCGTAAATGTTCCTGCTAACCCTGGGAAATATTTCGCACAGTTCCGGCTATTGGCGTTACTATTACTGACTAATAATTACAAGCAGTTGAGAGAATAGTCTGCAAACCACGACTTTTTACGATTCAAGAGAGAAATGCAGTCATAAGTAGAATGTAGCCTAATTAAATTGGACGGGATTTGATGGGGAAAAAATGCAGACCTAATACTTATAATTATTCTAGTAAAGGCCACTGTTCGGCTCAGGAACCAGTACACATTTGGATAAAACGGTTAAAAGTGGGCAGGATGGCATTTAATGGCTTCCCGAAAATCTGCACAGCGGCCGCGCGGGTGTGAATCTCCAAGTCGCACCTCAGTGTGAAGTGTGCGTGACTACGTGCGCGTGAAGAGCGAGGAAAACGTGGATGCATTTGCTTACCTAATCATCCTAAACCCATTTACGCTCTTTTACTTTTTATAACTCTGGAAAACTATTTTCGTGGAATTGAAATTTCACCGATTACGCAAAAAACAAACAAACTATAAGTTAATGTTGTGGAGTTATTTAACGAGTGTCCAATTCGTTTGAATCCTTTAAGAATCTGACACTTTATGTTATTATGAATCTACACTGCTGCATTATCTGTTATTTTCCCGTGTGTTGTAGTTCACGCAAAGGTTCTTCTTTCTTTCTTTCTTTCTTTCTCAAAGGGTCACACAGAGCACAGCTTACTCAAATCATCTACTGTAGCTACACCTATATTACAGCTTGTAGCTACTTACGCACCATTAGCATTGAAATTGATAAACTAGAGGCTTTTCAAGGTGTGGGAGCCGGTGATGGACAAGAGAAGAATTTCCAATTTTTCACCCTTTTACAGCAAGTGGTTAAACCGTCGGTCCTATCCAAGTTTACGCATCTGCCTCCTACCACATTATTAACTTTTAGCCGGCAAATGGCGGCTGTTTGCCACGCGCTCCCGAGTGACACCCTGTAGCTCCTTGCCATTCTAGAACCCCAGGGTGCCGCTGGCACGAGGTGAGAAGCGTGGCGTGTCAATCCAGCGCAGTGATACAGGGAGAGGGGATTGGGGTGCGAAAATTAGTTTATTTTAGAGATTCCAAACGCAAAAGGACGGTCGCCAACAGCCTCCTCATAACTGTAAATCAATAAAACAGTAACTGAGGTTACACTGGAGGTCAGTCAGGTCAGGGAAAGAAACAGGTGAGGACTGCCTGGTTGTATATTTCTGTGAAATATATCTATGATTATATTTCCCAAACAGGTCCATATATGATTTATACATTGCAGTATATTCATTATCCATAAGGGTAGACTCATACCTACACACACGTTCATGCACACATGCACACACACACACACACACATACTGCACACACACAGACACACACACACATATGCACACATGCATACTGCACACACACGTACACACACACAGACACACACGTATGCACACACGCATACTGCACACATACGTACACACACACAGACACACACGCATGCACACATGCATACTGCACTCACACGTGCACGTAGTCTGGGCTCTCCCAAAATGACAGCGCAGGCCCACAACTAAGAGGGGCCATTTAAAAAATTGGGAGAACACTGAAAAAAGAGAAAAATATTGAAATACTGGTTTAATTGTTTAAAAGAGCAATAACAGATTAGCTTGTTGTTTGTCATACCTGCAGGGCGCCTTCTAGAGGTCACCCTCCAGACCTGCAGAGCGCCTCCTTGAGGTCACCCTCCAGACCTGCAGGGCGCCTCCTAGAGGTCACCCTCCAGACCTGCAGTCCTGCTGACAAAGGCCGGAATGAGCAAATGCACTAGTATCAATCTTACAACTGCTTTTAAAATATTTTCCATAACAGAATAGACATGAAATAACGTGTCTTTTTCAAAGCGAAATAAGAAATGAGACATAATTGGCACTTGCTTAAAGGTACTGGAACTGAGACCCAGATCACACAAGCGGTCGGTTTGGTGTCAGAAGGATGCTCATGTTGAAAAGCATCTGATGCATATGGTGAAATATGGTGGCGTAACTTAGTTATTATGGGCTGGATTTACATCTTGGCTCTGAGGCTCTTGGCAGAAAATGGACCTTCCGGCAAGGCACTGACCCAAAGCATACCTGCAACAGGCAACTCAGTCTCCAGGCTTGCCCCTGATTGAAAACGTCGTTTGAAATAAAAGATTTTTCTCGGAACATTTGTATTTCAATAAAATATTTTCTCAAGTTTTGCAGCATGCAGTATTGCGCGTTAACTGTACTTTTTATTTAATACAGACCTATTTGCTTATCTTTATCGGGGGTGTGAGTGATTTTGTGAGTAATGTGAAACATTTTAAGACATCCACATGTACGCATCTGTGAACGTACTGTGTGTGCACGTGCATTTCTCTTTTTTTAGTCATGTTGAGTGTATTTATATTGCTCTGTTCTAAGGGGATCTAGGGGGATTTATATTCTAAGCGGATCTAGTTTAATATTTCCGGTTTACCAACAAGGTTAAAACAATTGTATTAAACAGAACGTTTATAAACCAGGTTAAACCTGACGACCTTCTGCGCCCTGTAGCAATTGTGTCTGAATTTGCTGGAGAAGACGCTTCGGCAAGTGTGACTGTGGGAGCGCGCTTAAAACTGCCCGTGTCAACCTGGGAAAGAACACGATGGCGAATATACACACCTCACACGTTTTATAACCTGTTAGAACTGATATGCAGCGGGCCCGAATATCAAAGGCACCAAGCCGCTTTCCCACCTAAGCGCGCGCAGCCTTTGGCCCCGTCGTCGTGGGAACAGATCCAGTAAATGTATTAGACTTTAGACACGTTCATTTTCTTAACAGCAGAAGCCGTTTGTCCCCTTAAAATTAACAATATCACAGCGGGCGCTGGTGAAGAGCAGTATCACTGTGGTAGCACTCCGGAGTCACTGTCACGTGGCCAGGAATTACGGCTATTTTTGAGCAACAGTGTTTGATGTACTTTAGTTGACTCCCAACCCACAAAAAGGCACGTCAATTAATAATAATAATAATAATAATAATAAATAACTGATCATGTTGGGTAGCTTCCATTCTGCTCGCCGCTGTGGTTAAATGAGTTGATAGGCCGAACGTGGCAATGCCGACAAACTCTGCCACTATAGCCTACTTCCGAGTGTACAGACCCGCTGTATAGCTGTACCATAATTAGATGTTAGCACAGTTCTTTCCTCCCCTTTCTTAACTCCAAATGTGTCGTTGCGGCGTTCAGATTGCGCTGCGCATGCGCGCATCTTCCATTGCGAAGCGAGCCAGAAGGCATTTGCCATGTTCGTATGAATTACCCTGTGAATTGGTCAAGGAGAGAAAATCAACGGGTCGAGCCGCTCCCACGCTATTGGGCTCTGGGAATGCTTTTTTTTATAGCTCAGGTAACACAACTTGGAAACAAACGGAACAAAGAACGTGTTACTTGTCGTTTAAATGATGGGCACTCTCAAGGAACCGAAAACCACGAGTATTCCCACGGTCAAATCCCATCGCTCTGCTAATTGAATCATGTAAACTGTTTACCTGACCCAAGTCATAAAATAAAAACCCGTGCGCAAACTGTGACGTGTGTGTGTGTGTGTGTGTGTGTCAAATTATTAAACGACAAGAATTCAAATCTGACATCTACCCCTTGAAAGACAGGGGTAACAAACACACCAAAAACAGTGAACCCAGCAGCACAGCCAAAAACCGCGCCAATATCATCTGTAAAAACAACGGTTTGCTTAAAAAGACCCAAAAACTTCGAGTCGCTGGAAAATAGTTTTAAGTTGTGACCATTGACAGCTGATGAAACGAACACGAGCAAGATCGCCAAATTTAGAATCAACAGAGCGCTGGGTCGTTCGTCTGGCGTCAGGACACTGTGCGAACACGCGCCGACCCCCACCTCGCCAGTGTTAACACCCGGGGCCACGCTCGTGTTGGGACGCCTCCACGTGCCAACTCCAGCGGGGCGCCCTTTGCGCGCGCCCACAAGCCCACTTAACACCCGAGGTGTCACGAACAAGTGTTTAGCATTCTTTTCCACGTGCCTGCGGAAGTCATCGTGTCAGATGCCTGCCAGAAGACTTGTGCCTCCCGCCGTGGCGTCTCTCTTGATCTGTAAATGAAATTTAAAGTCCGCAACGAGCTTGCAGAAAGCATATGTCCTTAAAACATCAGACTTGATAAAAATAAGTAAACGATTCGGTATTAAATATCACAATTTATGTGTGTCTAGCTTTATTTTACTCCTCCCAGGTATCTATGTAACACTCCATCAGATTTTCTCCAACCAATTGAGGAAAATATTTTCCCCTTGAAGTTTGCATTCAATTACTTTGTTTGACTATTGTTCATCAATGTTCATGGTGAGATTTTGCAAATAAGTTTTATATTTTTAGGTTTTTCTATTTTTGTAAGAGTGGGCTACGAGAGTTACGTCTTGAGGTATGTCTCGTGACCTGCGTATAGCAGCCTGTATGCTAATCGGGGCGGGCGCGTGGGCGTGCCCAGCCACACGCTGGGCCGCGCTGCTTTAAAGGACGCGTCAGGGCGGACCATTTCAGACACACTTAACGAGAGTGATCAGAACAGACGCCAAGGATACAGTTTCGCGAACAGAACGACAGGCGACTGCTAACGGACCACACGGTACTCCCGGTTCTTCTGTTTTACCGACCAGGAACGGATTAGAAAAATGAAGTTGCTTGAAAGAAGTGAAACTGAAAATGTGAATCAGAAAAATACCAGAAAGGTAAGAACAATAATTACTGTTTGCGATGATTTAAAAAAATTCTTAGATATAGTTACAGTCGTAATTAGACGTACTCTATTCTTTCAACGCAGTTCTTTTTTACAAACCTGTGACATTGGATTTGCCGCTCATTTTAAAATAGCTTTGTTTGAACGTTAATGATATCTACTGTTTGTCTGAAAAATATCCTCAGCCTACTTTAAATGAAAGACCAACTATTACAATCGTTGCGGTTGTGGGTTCCGGTGGGATTGTAACGGCAAACGCGGTCTGATTAAGAACAGGTAACCTGTATCTGAACAACATCCTCACCTGTTGCTCTGTGTGTGCGCGTGCGCAGCTCCTCAAACCGCAGGTGGAGAAGCGTCGGAGAGAGAGAATGAACCGCAGTCTGGAGAGCCTGAGAGCGCTGCTGCTGCAGGGGTCCCAGCACCAGGTGAGCACCAGCGCCCCCTGTCTGCCAGTCAGTGCCAGTGTCTCTGTCAGCCCAAACTCAAAATACAGCTCTACCTGCCGACCAATATACACCTGCCAATATACACCTTCCAATTAGCACCTTTACCTGTCCACTGCACACTTTTAGCCTCTCTCTCCCTGTGTAAAGTGTGTGTAATAACCCCTCTCCCCCTCTGGTAGGCGCTGGCGAGTCGCAGAGTGGAGAAAGCAGAGGTGCTGGAGCACACGGTGCTCTTCCTGCAGAGCGCTGCCCACAGAGGGGCAGCTGAAGGCAGCCAGCAGCAGGACTTCCAGGACGGGTTCTCCACCTGCCTGCAGCGAGCAGCGCGCTTCCTGCGGGACAGCAGGGCGGGGCGGCGGGGGGAGGGGGCGCTGAGCGTCACCCTGTCCCGTCACCTGACGCACCCCGGCCCGCTCCCCAGAGTTCCCATCAGCCCCCACTCTGCCCACACGCAGCCCAAGGGGCAGAGCGCCCAGCTGGGGGGGCAGAACTGGCACTGCAGCCAGCAGCATGGAGCCGCCCTCAGGAACAGCCCCTCCCACCAGCTCAGAGCGGCCCTGGCACACAGACACCCCAACCTGCCCCAGCCCCCCCACAGAGAGGCTCTGTCACCCCCCACAAACAGCCAGTCACCATGGAGACCCTGGCCCTGAAACCAGCCTCAGGATGGACACTGCCTTCTGATTGGACTGAGACACTGAAGGAAAGATGCTGTAATTTGTAAATTCTGCTGTATATAGATAAATTATGAACTGCAGTTCCACTCTATTTAACACTTAAGCCAAATTCAGATCAAAACTGTCATAGCAGATGAGATGAAGGGTGAATTTTAAAAATACACGTTTTAGAATATTGCTGAGTAAAAATACAGCTCAAAGACAGAAATTCAATGACCATATAAATGCTTTTAAAAATTATTGAACCCACTCAAGCAACTCACATCTTGAATTTAGAGATTGCAGTAGCAGTTCATGCCAAACAAAATTCTCTCTGGAAATGTTCTAAAACCATCTCATCGGCTTTTGTGGTTTTAAAAGAAAATTAACTGGCAGAAAGATCACAGACTCCTGTACCATAATGTGCAATGATAAATCTACCCAGATATGCAACAAACTGCTAATGATTACTGTCATAGACCAAGTCTGCACAGTCTTCAAAGAAGACATTCCACACTGTATAATATTACCATGTTGTATTTCTAAAATGCATTCCAATGGACAGATTATTTATAATAAATGAGTACATACAATGAAATTCAAGCTATTAGTCATTTTATAAAAAATGTCTTGTAGTAATATGTATGCTCTCTTTACACTATTTATTTTAACTATTCAATTGTATCTATTTTGTAGAAAAAATAAAAATTCTTCCTCAATATCTGTTGTGTTTTGTGTGCACCGATATAAATTTATATTCAAATTTAAATTTTCTACAGCTCACATTTTAGAAGAATTTTGTTGTTACTCCCAAACTAAAATTCTGAAAGATTTTAGTTATAGTTTTATAATAATGTGCCTCTGTCGCCATACCGGTTTTACACACTTGTATGTAGCCTCGCGCAGTTTCCGTTATTAAAACACTGTCGACTGCTTTATTTGGATTCCTGTTCTCACGTGAGACCTGGCGCTGTATACTTCGTAGGAGAAGGTGTGAGGACGGCACGCGCCATGGCCCCCCACCACTTCCGCGGCTGGCACCTCTTTGATGTCGCAGTCTTAGCGATCAAAGGGGCAACCCGTCGAGGGGGGATACAAATTTAAATATCCTTGGTGAACGCTAGGTGCAAGTCAATGTCCATATTCCCATAAGCATACTCTAACAAACTGATCAGATCCGAACTCAGCCTCTGAATAAATCCAACTCTCCTACTTTTAAAGTCCACCAAGCATTATATGTCTACTACCAGACGTTCTGTACCGGTGAGCAAACTTTTCTCAGCGGCAAGCTTTAGGTTTGCTCAAGAAAATTCACTATGCACAAACAGGCACTGGGATATTACGCACAACACAAAGCAGGATTCCTTCATTTAGGCCTACTTCCACGACATTTAGCCCACGCAAGCTTTTATTGCATGAAGCTCTTCTGCCGATCAGCCTACATTATGTCTTATACAGCAACACTGCAATGGTAAAGTCATCAGTAAACAGTAGCAAACGTACATTTTTAAACCGTAAAATTGGATGACTTGGTAGGTGCAAGAGGTAAACAGAAAATGTACTAGCCTATCATTAAGAAGCGATTGGGTTAAAGAATATGGTTTTGAATTCAACGTAGAACAGCTAGTGAAAGCTCAACAAATGACACAGGTAACCATAAAATCTCAAGGTGAGAAACGAGCGTCCTCCAGCCCAATGCTGCGGCTCCCCTTTGATCAAGCCAGCAAGCCTGGACGCGGGGAAGGGCGCAATTAGGCTTTGACGCGGCCTCGGAGAACTGGCCCGCGTGGCGTCTCCCACGCTCGCACCCAGCCCAGATAGCAATAAACCGACAGCCTGCCCTTTGTTCGCTGGACGCGAAATACTTTAGACCATGGAAACACGTTAATGCTATAAGCCAGAAACCCTTTAATATTTTATGAAGAGCTTCCCCGAAAATAGTCAGTGATTAATGCACCGAAAGAAACGACAGAGTAACAGAATAAGTTTCAACTCCGGCTCGTTATGAACTGCTGAGTAAAGTAAAATGCTGAACTTTTTCGGTCAAACTTAATTTGGATCGAAGTAACGGCGTGCTTTAAAATACCATAACAAAAATGCATTGCGTACCATTTTAAAGTATGTTAATATATGCTTCAGCTTGTCACTACTCGGAGAAAATTGGCGTACATTTATAAAATAGCGTCACGTGTTCATATCATTGAAGGGAACCCATAAGCTGAAGACATTTCACCTCAAACCTTCTTCAGTCTGTTTTCCCACTACGTTCGACGCCTTTGATCCTCTTCTCTGTAACATCAAACAGGTGAGACCGCAGGAAGTTAAGAGAGGGCGAGGCACGTGCCTATTACGAACCCTTCCCTCTAATTTAGGGAACGCCTCCCACAGGGAAAGCGGGGTACCCTCAATTTTAAACTGGGGTGAAGAAGAAGCTACTGAAAGAAAAATAATCGCGTGGCATGTTTTATTCAATGATGAAAAATCTAAATTATGTTATTCCACGTGGACACAACAGATTATTGCATTATGTACAAAGACTTAAAAGTCCCCCTGTAGAAAATACATTTCAGGTGTGACCACGGGAAGCAAGGAGACGTGGCGCGCGTTCCTTTTATGGCTGTTTTTCTTGAATTCATGGACACGAGGTGACGACTGAAAACAGACAATAATAAATAGGGAATTCTAAACCGTAAAGGGATGCTTTTCAAGCACTGACTGAGAATAAATAACACAATTGCTGCATGTTCTTTTGAAACAGAAATATGTTTTATTTTTAACTATTTCAGCTTGTGAAGTGCGCCAAAACAAAGGACAAAAGTACTTGAAAGATTTTTCTTTGTTTTGCATACATATAAATACAAATGCAAGATGAGACACAAAACAAAAAAATACACATGAGTAGGACAAATGCAGAATATTTTAAGAATATTATTTTATATGTACAAAATATATTAGAAGAATTACAGCTTAAAACCTCTTAAAATGTATTTCTGTTAAAAAAATATTTTCTTTTTGAAATATTTACATGTAGTTACTGACATAAATCATTTAAAAAATCTTCAACTTCAACACAGCACCATGTATAGACCAGGGTCTGCATGGCAATAAGAGCTATAACTGGGCATTAGATGTCTATATACAGTAGAACTTATGAATGACAGTGTCCTTGCTCCAGTGTCCAATCGGAAGGCAGTGTCTATCTTGAGGCTGGTTTTAGGACCAGGGTCTCCATAGTGACTGGCTGTTTGTGGGGGGTGACAGAGCCTCTCTGTGGGGGGGCTGGGGCAGGTTGGGGTGTCTGTGTGCCAGGGCCGCTCTGAGCTGGTGGGAGGGGCTGTTCCTAAGGGCGGCTCCATGCTGCTGGCTGCAGTGCCAGTTCTTCCCCCCCAGCTGGGCGCTCTGCCCCTTGGGCTGCGTGTGGGCAGAGTGGGGGCTGATGGGAGCTCTGGGGAGCGGGCCGAGGTGCGTCAGGTGACGGGACAGGGTGACGCTCAGCGCCCCCTCCCTCCGCCGCCCCGCCCTGCTGTCCCGCAGGAAGCGCGTTGCTCGCTGCAGGCAGGTGGAGAACCCGTCCTGGAAGTCCTGCTGCTGGCTGCCTTCAGCTGCCCCTCTGTGGGCAGCGCTCTGCAGGAAGAGCACCGTGTGCTCTAGCACCTCTGCTTTCTCCACTCTGCGACTCGCCAGCGCCTACCAGAGGGGGAGAGGGGTTATTACACACACTTTACACAGGGAGAGAGAGGCTAAAAGTGTGCAGTGGACAGGTAAAGGTGCTAATTGGAAGGTGTATATTGGCAGGTGTATATTGGTCGGCAGGTAAAGCTGTATTTTGAGTTTGGGCTGACAGAGACACTGGCACTGACTGGCAGACAGGGGGCGCTGGTGCTCACCTGGTGCTGGGACCCCTGCAGCAGCAGCGCTCTCAGGCTCTCCAGACTGCGGTTCATTCTCTCCCTCCGACGCTTCTCCACCTGCGGTTTGAGGAGCTGCGCAAACAGACACAATACAGAATTAGGCTTGATGTTGCTGATTTACGCACGGGACACTCGCTATGCATTCAGAACTGCTCAACTGTTCGGATTCATCTCACACATCAAATGCACCTGTCGTTGAAAACAAGGCATTGCTTACAAGCTAAGTAAGCATTATCAATTAACAAGCATGGGACATAGAAAACAAAAAGGTCTTTCTCTAACAACTTCAGGATTATTAAAGTAACACTGGAAATCTGTGTGAACTAAGCAAAGTAATTTCTGCATTTCCAAATGTACACTTTAAATCTCTTGATTGTTTTTACCTTTCTTGTTGTTTTTAAATCCACCTTCAGGTTGGCTCCACTTGACTTAATTATCACCTCCATTGCTGCGTCTTTTGCCTGATCACCAAGAGGAACAGAGTTCGATATCCGATCGACTGCTATCCTGTCCGTCAATGTTAAGATCCTGTTAGTCTGTGTGGAGTTTGAGCAGTGTGTCGTTTTGTATCGTTTCCTTATAAGACATTATTCATAGTGACTCCACCCAGCTGGCCTGGCGCCCCGCCTTCAAGAAACAACACCGAATTCACTTCTAATAACGCCAATAAACGCATCCTATTGTGGCAATAAAACCAATCACACCCGGCTCTGGGAAACTAAGAACCGCCACGACGTGAGCCTCCTTGTGCAATTTTACGTTGAAATGTCACAAATTTTATTTTAGTTAAATTTCGAACTGGGATGGTATTAAAACGCGTTCGAATAAAAATATATTTTCGATAGAACATTCAAAATGGACGTTTGTCAGTCTTCCTTCGGAGAAGGTCCAGTCCTCGTAGCTCTGTCTGATTACTTGACGCCCTCTCTGCTGAATAAAACAGGTTCAGATAAAAATGGCCCCGCCATTAATTGCACACTTTGCCCCTTTGAGCAAACAAGTAGAATTAATTGAAAAGCAAATAAGATGTTCCTGTAAATGGGTCGCGTTGCAAATATAAGTTAGCAGTTGATGTTGTACAGGTGTGAACACTGAGCGCGTGTTGCTGTCACCCCCACCTGAGATAATCTGTTCCCATGGCGAGGCGCGCGTGCTTGGAACAGTGAGAACTGCGCCTGGTAAAGAATTCCTTTGAACTCGTTCTGTCACCGACTGCGAGTCAATTCTAGCGGGTAACAAAATGTTCAAACCCAGGTATTATAAATGAATTGCTTCTTTCCCACGAGCGACGGGAACAGAATTTCTCATCGGGTCCCACGCTCACACGCCGAGCAATGCAATGACATAGGCCAGCGTCTGATAACAGTTTAAAATGAGGATATTACAAACTTTCTCATTTTAATCTATTTCGTGCCTTCTTTTTTTGGACAAACTTTACAAACGTATTTACAAAATTTATAAGAATTGGATGCAACTGTACTTTCGAATGTTCATACGCTAACTGGAAGGTTTTTTGGAGTTGGAAGTGTTCACTCTGCCTGCGCAAAACGCACCTACAATATCCCTAATTTTGCTCTCCAAAATAAATTAACGATTGGATTGTGCAAACAGTCGAACTCATTTAAACCTATCATACATTTCAAGAACAGATTATAAAATGTACAGTATTAGTTGATTTCCCACTAAATTATTTGAACCGAAGAGGGATGAAATGCATTACACTTGTGAGAATGAAATCTACCTTGTGTGAATTGATCGAGCTCTGAATATGTTATTCTATAAACATCAGGAGGACAGTGTAGTATCTGGAATTCTTAACAGATATTTCATTTTGCCACACTTCCTCAGAAAATATTTTTTAATGAATTGCATATTCTTGAGCGTATTTGTCAAACTCTTCCTTTCGGTGAGAAAACACGGCTCGTATTTTGCAGGATTATAGTTCATTTGAAGTTGTATCAAGATTACTAAGATATTTATTAGCCGTAGCCATGCATGCTTTGGAAGGCTAGCGTGCTGTAATAAAGGCTAATGTGTCCTAAAATTAAAATAAAAAGCCAGTCGGACTAAAACCTCTCACTTCCATCGTTCTGACCATCTCGTTCCTGTGGCAGTCAAAGCCTTTGATCCTCCTGTCTGCAACATCAAATAGGTGCGACTGCTGGAAGTGGGGGCAACTGGCGCGTGCCCTTTCCGCACCTTTTGCTCTAATTTATGCGGCACGAGATCGCGATTGACAGCAGACAACAGGGATCCGCGAATCTCAAACTGAGGTGTCAATTGTGCTATTGAAATAGCAGGTGAGTAGAAAGACGAAACATTCTGCACGCCCTTTGAACTGCGTTTTTACAGGATGAATTTTCACTTATGGGAACAATGACAACAAACTGTGTTGAGCACGCCAGTTACTGAAGTAATATTTTGCATTCTTGTATCAAAATAAGGTAAAATGAGCAAAAAACATTTTGATAGTTCTTTTTTTATTTCAACCTCCAAATATATAGATATACAAGTTTTCATTCAGAAACGGAGTCATATGATAAATACTATTATTGCATATATACACAACGGATTATTTACAAAGACTTAAACATCTTTTAGAAAATAAAGTTCAAATACATAATTTCCTCTTTAAATATTCACAAGCAGTCTCTGATGTGAATTATACACAATCACGTGAGCTACTGTGTAATGATGCTTCAAACCAGCACCAGGGTACAGATCAGGGTCTGTTTGGCAATAAGAGCTATAATTGGCTGTTACATTACGATAAACAACAGAAATTATAAATGCTATACATTTCATAAACGTACAAATCTTCATAAAATATATAAATCTTTCCTTCAGTGTCCCAGCCAATCGGAAGGCAGTGTCTATCTTGAGGCTGGTATTAGGACCAGGGTCTCCATGGTGACTGGCTGTTTGTGGGGGCTGACAGAGCCTCTCTGTGGGGGGGCTGGGGCAGGTTGGGGTGTCTGTGTGCCAGGGCCGCTCTGAGCTGGTGGGAGGGGCTGTTCCTGAGGGCAGCTCCATGCTGCTGGCTGCAGTGCCAATTCTGCCCCCCCAGCTGGGCGCTCTGCCCCTTGGGCTGCATGTGGGCAGAGTGGGGGCTGATGGGAGCTCTGGGGAGCGGGCCGAGGTGCGTCAGGTGACGGGACAGGGTGACGCTCAGCGCCCCCTCCCCTTGCTGCCCCGCCCTGCTGTCCCGCAGGAAGCGCGCTGCTCGCTGCAGGCAGGTGGAGAACCCGTCCTGGAAGTCCTGCTGCTGGCTGCCTTCAGCTGCCCCTCTGTGGGCAGCGCTCTGCAGGAAGAGCACCGTGTGCTCTAGCACCTCTGCTTTCTCCACTCTGCGACTCGCCAGCGCCTACCAGAGGGGGAGAGGGGTTATTACACACACTTTACACAGGGAGAGAGAGGCTAAAAGTGTGCAGTGGACAGGTAAAGGTGCTAATTGGAAGGTGTATATTGGCAGGTGTATATTGGTCGGCAGGTAAAGCTGTATTTTGAGTTTGGGCTGACAGAGACACTGGCACTGACTGGCAGACAGGGGGCGCTGGTGCTCACCTGGTGCTGGGACCCCTGCAGCAGCAGCGCTCTCAGGCTCTCCAGACTGCGGTTCATTCTCTCCCTCCGACGCTTCTCCACCTGCGGTTTGAGGAGCTGCGCAAACAGACACAATACAGAATTAGGCTTGATGTTGCTGATT
Organism: Anguilla anguilla; assembly: GCF_013347855.1. Classification (NCBI taxonomy): domain Eukaryota; kingdom Metazoa; phylum Chordata; class Actinopteri; order Anguilliformes; family Anguillidae; genus Anguilla; species Anguilla anguilla. The sequence goes on from NC_049209.1 coordinate 53,810,761, forward strand.
TACGCACGGAACACTCGCTATGCATTCAGAACTGATCAACTGTTCGGATTCATCTCACACATAAAATACACCTGTCGTTGAAAACAAACAAGGCATTGCTTACAAGCTAAGTCAAAAAGAATTGTCATTTGACAAACATGGGACATAGAAAACAAAAAGGTCTTTCTATAACAACTTCAGGATTATTAAAGAAACACTGGAAATCTGTGTGAACTAAGCAAAGTAATTTCTGCATTTCCAAATGTACACTTTAAATCTCTTGATTGTTTTTACCTTTCTTGTTGTTTTTAAGTCCACCTTCAGGTTGGCTCCACTTGACTTCATTATCACCTCCATTGCTGCGTCTTTTGCCTGATCACCAGGAGGAACAGAGTTCGGTATCCGATCGACTGCTATCCTGTCCGTCAATGTTAAGATCCTGTTACTCTGTGTGGAGTTTGAGCAGTGTGTCGTTTTTTATCGTTTCCTAATAAGACATTATTCTTAGTGGCTCCACCCAGCTGGCCTGGCGCCCCGCCTTCAAGAAACAACACCGAATTCACTTCTAATAACGCCAATAAACGCATCCTATTGTGGCAATAAAACCAATCACACCCGGCTCTGGGAAACTAAGAACCGCCACGACGTGAGCCTCCTTGTGCAATTTTACGGTGAAATGTCACAAATTTTATTTTAGTTAAATTTCGAACTGGGATGGTATTAAAACGCGTTCGAATAAAAATATATTTTCGATAGAACATTCAAAATGGACGTTTGTCAGTCTTCCTTCGGAGAAGGTCCAGTCCTCGTAGCTCTGTCTGATTACTTGACGCCCTCTCTGCTGAATAAAACAGGTTCAGATAAAAATGGCCCCGCCATTAATTGCACACTTTGCCCCTTTGAGCTAACTAGTAGAATTAATTGAAAAGCAAATAGGATGTTCCTGTAAATGGGCCGCGTTGCAAATACAAGTTAGCAGTTGATGTTGTGCAGGTGTGAACACTGAGCGCGTGTTGCTGTCACCCCCACCTGAGATAATCTGTTCCCATGGCGAGGCGCGCGTGCTTGGAACAGTGAGAACTGCGCCTGGTAAAGAATTCCTTTGAACTCGTTCTGTCACCGACTGCGAGTCAATTCTAGCGGGTAACAAAATGTTCAAACCCAGGTATTATAAATGAATTGCTTCTTTCCCACGAGCGACGGGAACAGAATTTCTCATCGGGTCCCACGCTCACACGCCGAGCAATGCAATGACATAGGCCAGCGTCTGATAACAGTTTAAAATGAGGATATTACAAACTTTCTCATTTTAATCTATTTCGTGCCTTCTTTTTTTGGACAAACTTTACAAACGTATTTACAAAATTTATAAGAACTGGATGCAACTGTACTTTCGAATGTTCATACGCTAACTGGAAGGTTTTTTGGAGTTGGAAGTGTTCACTCTGCCTGCGCAAAACGCACCTACAATATCCCTAATTTTGCTCTCCAAAATAAATTAACGATTGGATTGTGCAAACAGTCGAACTCATTTAAACCTATCATACATTTCAAGACCAGATTATAAAATGTACAGTATTAATTGATTTCCCACTAAATTATTTGAACCGAAGAGGGATGAAATGCATTGCACTTGTGAGAATGAAATCTACCTTGTGTGAATTGATTGAGCTCTGAATATGTTATTCTATAAACATCAGGAGGACAGTGTAGTATCTGGAATTCTTTACAGATATTTCATTTTGCCACACTTCCTCAGAAAATATTTTTTAATGAATTGCATATTCTTGAGCGTATTTGTCAAACTCTTCCTTTCGGTGAGAAAACACGGCTCGTATTTTGCAGGATTATAGCTCATTTGAAGTTGTATCAAGATTACTAAGATATTTATTAGCCGTAGCCATGCATGCTTTGGAAGGCTAGCGTGCTGTAATAAAGGCTAATGTGTCCTAAAATTAAAATAAAAAGCCAGTCGGATTAAAACCTCTCACTTCCATCGTTCTGACCATCACGTTCCCATGGCAGTCAAAGCCTTTGATCCTCCTGTCTGCAACATCAAATAGGTGCGACTGCTGGAAGTGGGGGCAACTGGCGCGTGCCCTTTCCGCACCTTTTGCTCTAATTTATGCGGCACGAGATCGCGATTTACAGCAGACAACAGGGATCCGCGAATCTCAAACTGAGGTGTCAATTGTGCTATTGAAATAGCAGGTGAGTAGAAAGACGAAACATTCTGCACGCCCTTTAAACTGCGTTTTTACAGGATGAATTTTCACTTGTGGGAACAATGACAACAAACTGTGTTGAGCACGCCAGTTACTGAAGTAATATTTTGCATTCTTGTATCAAAATAAGGTAAAATGAGCAAAAAACATTTTGATAGTTCTTTTTTTATTTCAACCTCCAAATATATAGATATACAAGTTTTCATTCAGAAACGGAATCATATGATAAATACTATTATTTCATATATACACAACGGATTATTTACAAAGACTTAAACATCTTTTAGAAAATAAAGTTCAAATACATAATTTCCTCTTTAAATATTTTTACAAGCAGTCTCTGATGTGAATTATACACAATCACGTGAGCTACTGTGTAATGATGCTTCAAACCAGCACCAGGGTACAGATCAGGGTCTGTTTGGCAATAAGAGCTATAATTGGCTGTTACATTACGATATACAACAGAAATTATAAATGCTATACATCTCATAAACGTACAAATCTTCATAAAATATATAAATCTTTCCTTCAGTGTCCCAGCCAATCGGAAGGCAGTGTCTATCTTGAGGCTGGTTTTAGGACCAGGGTCTCCATGGTGACTGGCTGTTTGTGGGGGGTGACAGAGCCTCTCTGTGGGAGGGTTGGGGCAGGTTGGGGTGTCTGTGTGCCAGGGCCGCTCTGAGCTGGTGGGAGGGGCTGTTCCTGAGGGTGGCTCCATGCTGCTGGCTGCAGTGCCAGTTCTTCCCCCCCAGCTGGGCGCTCTGCCCCTTGGGTTGCGTGTGGGCAGAGTGGGGGCTGATGGGAGCTCTGGGGAGCGGGCCGAGGTGCGTCAGGTGACGGGACAGGGTGACGCTCAGCGCCCCCTCCCCCCGCCGCCCCGCCCTGCTGTCCCGCAGGAAGCGCGCTGCTCGCTGCAGGCAGGTGGAGAACCCGTCCTGGAAGTCCTGCTGCTGGCTGCCTTCAGCTGCCCCTCTGTGGGCAGCGCTCTGCAGGAAGAGCACCGTGTGCTCCAGCACCTCTGCTTTCTCCACTCTGCGACTCGCCAGCGCCTACCAGAGGGGGAGAGGGGTTATTACACACACTTTACACAGGGAGAGAGAGGCTAAAAGTGTGCAGTGGACAGGTAAAGGTGCTAATTGGAAGGTGTATATTGGTCGGCAGGTAAAACTGTATTTTGAGTTTGGGCTGACAGAGACACTGGCACTGACTGGCAGACAGGGGGCGCTGGTGCTCACCTGGTGTTGGGACCCCTGCAGCAGCAGCGCTCTCAGGCTCTCCAGACTGCGGTTCATTCTTTCCCTCCGACGCTTCTCGACCTGCGGTTTGAGGAGCTGCGCAAACAGACACAATACAGAATTAGGCTCGATGTTTCTGATTTACGCACGGAACACTCGCTATGCATTCAGAACTGCTCAACTGTTCGGATTCATCTCACACATAAAATACACCTGTCGGTGAAAACAAGCAAGGCTTACCCTAAGTAAGCATTGTCATTTAACAAGCATGGGACATAGAAAACAAAAAACTCTTCCTCTAACAACGTCAGGATCATTAAAGTGGAAATCTGTGTGAACTAAGCAAAATAATTTCTGCATTTCTAAATACACACTTTAAATCTCTTGATTGTTTTTACCTTTCTTGTTGTTTTTAAATCCACCTTCAGGTTGGCTCCACTTGACTTCATTATCACCTCCATTGCTGCGTCTTTTGCCTGATCACCAAGAGGAACAGAGTTCGGTATCCGATCGACTGCTATCCTGTCCGTCAATGTTAAGATCCTGTTAGTCTGTGTGGAGTTTGAGCAGTGTGTCGTTTTTTATCGTTTCCTTATAAGACATTAGTGGCTCCACCCAGCTGGCCTGGCGCCCCGCCTTCAAGAAACAACTCCGAATTCACTTCTAATAACGCCAATAAACGCATCCTATTGTGGCAATAAAACCAATCACACCCGGCTCGTGAGAAGCTTACAGTTATCACAGCGTTTGCCAAACCAGTCTTTGTTGATCATTCTGATCAGCTTACTTGATGCCCTTTCTGTTGAATAAAACATGTTCGAATTAAAAATAATATTTTTTAAAAATGTCACACTACGCCCCACTGGATTATACGAGTACAATTAATTGAAAAGAAAATAAGATTATACTGTCTACAAAGCTAATAAAGATATTTTTCAAAAATGACAGATTACCCCATTTTCTTATTCACACACATTCGTTTTTTCCATATCTAGGCTACCATCAGTATCTGAAAGAGTCGTTTTAAAACAAATCTGTGGATTCAAATGGTAATCTTTGACACTAGGCACGCGCGATGTTTGTAATGCGTGTGAAAGCACACGCCTCTTTACGCCTTGCGCACGTGGAGGCCTGCGGCCACGCGAGAGGTGTGAACGCCCCGGCCACTTTGAAGTTGAATATGTGCACGCACTCACAGTCGGCTGCAACTCCTTTGAGCTCCATCTTTTTAATGGCGGTTTATTCAGCCACCTTAACACGTAATAAATGAATAAACCAGAGGAAACGTACAGTTACTGAGCCGAGGGAACCTAGCGTCACACCCGATCCCACGCGCAGAGCAACTGAGAATCAGCTGACGCATGTAATAAAATTTTAACCTCAATAGCGTAGGTCATTATTTAAACGTTTAAAATTAGTGGAATATTACAATTAAAGGCCATTTTGCTATATGAACATGTACACGAAAGCTGAATGCGTCATAAGTTATTTTTACTTGAATGAGCCAGCGAAAATAAAACGTAAAAAAATGTGCAGTAGTCATTGTGTATAAACCATGGAGGGTCAACTGTTATTTTTATAGTAAATATAGAAATTCTTCGTGATATTTTTGGATGTTTTCTGCCACACACGCATTGGTCCTCTCACCTCGCGCTTTCATTCCACCGCTTCCCACGGCGGGCTGTGACTTTGATCCTCTGTGACCCACACAGAACTGGTGGCAACACAGGAATTGCCGCGTGCATTTTCACGTAACGTCTTTCCCCCCGAAAAGAGTGCAGCACGAGGTGAGAAATGACAACAGGAAACCGAGGTGTCAACAGGGCCATTTCAAACAGCACGTGTGTTGAAGACTGCGCATGCTGTCCAACCAAACCCCGTGTTCAAACGCTCCACGACAAGCGTTGCCCAGCTCCGTCAGCTGCCACTGAAAATACACTTTGGATCACAGACGCAGTACTGAAAAACAGATACACCTCTATGTCTGCATATTTTTACTTCAAAATTAAAATTTTTGAAATACTGCAGTCTTGGGAATATTACAATTAAATGCCAAAATATTACAAGACTGGACATATGAACAGTTCTCAAAGTATATCACATTTAATATATTTAATGGATCCTAAAGAAGTGAAATGAATGTTTAAAAGAGGAAAAATCAAGACCTTTTTATTAAATGCACTGGTATACATGATGGTGCCAGCTACTCCACATGTGTTCCAGGCAGAAAACCAGGGTCCACTTTGCCCTAGTCCACACACTAGGGATGTTAACACAAATTTATTCAGAAAGTCCAGTCCAGAGATCAACAGACCAGTGCTGCCCTGCCCCTGCCCCTGCCCCCCCTGCCCCCCCCCCCCATAAAACCAGGGGGTCCCATCACAGCGCCTCCCCTCAGCAGGTCACTGCTTTTTCTTCACCACGTGGGCGCAGTCGTACTTGCCCCTGACTATTTTGAGCTTGAGCCCGGGCAGGTCCTGGGTGCGCCCCCCCTCCACCAGCACCACGTTGTGCTCCTGCAGGTTGTGTCCCTCCCCAGGGATGAAGCAGACCGCCTCCTTGCCGTTGGAGAGGCGCACACGCGCGCACTTGCGGTTGGCGGAGTTGGGCTTCTTGGGCTTGCGGATCATGGTCTTCAGGACCACGCCCTTCAGCTGGGGGCGCCCGAAGGTGGCGCTGGGGCGGGGGGGCGGCGACGAGGGCTTGCCCTTCCGGTGCATCTGGTTCAGCGTCGCCATGGTTCTGGAGACTCCGGGCCGGACCCACAGGGGGGAGAGACAGTGGGACACTGCAGGGGGGAGAGGGGGGGGTGGGGGGGTTAACATGGCAGATTACTCTCAAAATCTTTCAGGGTTAATTGCAGTGTCCTCAGCTGGCGTTTAAAGCTCAGGTTTAAACCTCTAGACCACAGAGCTGCATAACAACTGGAGCAGCTATGCAAAGCTGTGGAATAGGGAGTGTGCAACTCGTACAACGTACACCCTTAGCCTCTGAGAAATTATATTTAATGACACGTTATTAAAATTAAATGAATTGCCATTGTAGCATTAACGTTAGATCTGATCAAATTCAAGAATACCCATCTTGATGAAATTGCATATAAATGCATGACACATGACTACTTCAGTAAGTAAATATACATGTAACACATATAATCGATAGCGCACAGCCACCAAAGAAGTAATGCTATTGGGATGCGACAGGGATGTTCGTACAGCGTAACCCACCCTGCATTAGAGATGACATCAGCGGTCTCAGGCTCCCGAGGAAAGCCATCGCTTCGGCTCCTGAAATAAAATCATCAGGGAATACAATGAAATGTCAACTCGAAACCACATTGCACAGAGAGCTAGCTAGCTAGTTAGCTAGCAAACGCTATGCGATGTTGTGAGATACAAAACACTGTAGAACTAAAAGCTTAATCGAAAACTAGCTAAGAAGCTCACTAATGTAATGCAAGACATCGGAGCATTATTTTATAACAGCTATCGATAAATAAGACGACAAAGTTACCTCACGCCGGTCACCTTGCTAAAGTCTCCCCTTTGCCAACCACACAATCTGAAGCTAACGCTCCGACCACTGGTCAGATATAAACGCGCCCAAAATCCAAAACTCTTTTATTTGTTCCCTATGATGTATTTGTGTTTATATGCTCTTAAAATGTATGTCCATTATGAAAAATAGAGCTAAGAACTAAAGCAACCTACCCTCGCGACTCACCCTCCAATTGGCGCTTCTTGATGACGTACAGGAAGTTTCACTATTCCTTGTTGGAGGAGTCGTTAACTGCCCAAAACGCTCATTACAGAACCAAATTTGATAAGTGGCTCTCGCACATAGATAATGGTTCGGATTGTAGTTGCCAAATTGAATTCAGGATAGGTTGTTAGAAGCCGAAATCCTAATCGCGAGTCACAGAGGTCATTTCTTGTACACCAGAGGAGTATGGCTTCCTCTAGCATGCTAACTGCGCCATCTAACGGTAGCTGAACTGCACCAGGACTGCGAGTAGAGCAGCCGACTGTACGGGTTCCCAGGCCTTCTGAGTGACTTTAAAATTATATTTAAAATGATATCAAAGTAATAAAATAAATTAAATCCAGCACTCCGACCCAACTTAATCTGCAGTCAGGATGGCTGAATAACCGTTAATGAAAAGGGTCTTGTGCCTCTTTTGTCATTGACACCGCACTGTGACAATCAACTTAACTGCAATAAAAAGGGTTTATATACTCCTTGCAATTGTCGTGGCAACGTGTGTAAGGCAAGCCACAGAAACGTAACTTGCTTTTAACATGGCCGAGGAGCCACGTCTCTGTGAAGCGTGTGCTTTAATAGTATTGAACCACTGGGTAGCGCAATTTACTCATTTTATCATTTCCAGCTTGCGCCTGACACCCAAGCAAGACCAGCTATTTTTAAAGAAACTAGGGGCTGGTTTACAATGTGAATAAATGCTTGCATTTGCTTGCAAATTATTTGCTTGTGCTTTTGTCCAAAGCTTTACCTCAGAATGGATGTTATTACCAAGCAGTGCAGGTAACGCCTAACAGCAGTGCAGGTAACGCCTGACAGCAGTGCAGGTAAGACCTAACAGCAGTGCAGGTAACGCCTGACAGCTGCCCCATGCAGCGCCCTCTCTACTTTCACCTTAAAATTTTTTTAAAAAGCACACATTTAAAATATGTGCTTGATCACTCAGAAAAAAAACCTTTACAGTTTTTAAAAATAATTCAGCACTGCTGCATTATCCATCCATTCGTCCATTATCTATACCCACTTATTCCTGGGCACACACACCATTCACTCACAGACTCACTCACATTTGTGAATGGAGGAGAAAGAGAGGGAGAGGGAGAGGGAGAGAGGGAAGCAAAGCAAAAGCAGAATGACTGGGGAGCGAAAGAATTATAGAGGCAAGAGGACAGAATAAAGGTGTGATTACCATGGTGATGATGATGATTATGATGAAGGTAGAGTTGGGTCATATGAGGGACATGAGGACCAAAGACAGAGGAATGGGGGAAGGTAGATGAGCTGTGAAGAGGGAGAGAGAGAGGGATGAACAGAGAGGGGATGTGTGGGAGGAGGAAGAGGAGGAAGAAGAGGAGGCAGGCCATGGAGTACAGGAAGATGCTCCTCGTGTGAACGACTTTAACATTAGCCCTCATTGTTGCTGATTTTCCCTTTTCAGATCTGTCTATTTTTACCCCTCTTCAGTGCTGAAAGGACATCCGGCTTCACCAACCTGAAGAGAGGGGGAGAGAGGGAGAGAGAGAGACAGAGGGAGAGAGAGAGAGAGAGAGAGAGAGACTTTTGACTTTTGATGGTCTTTATTAAAACATCTCAACTAGAAAAAAACCAGTAGAGAAAAACCCCTCCCGACATCTTCATAAAACCAGCCTTCGCTCACACGCACACACACACACACACACATACACACACACACACACGCACACATACACGCACACGCACACACACACACACGCACACATACACACACACACACAACTACAATATATCAGCAGCCTGCACAAGCACAATTAACAATCAAAAGCATACAGAGAGAGAGAGAGAGAGATAGAGGTAGAGAGGCATGGAGTGGGTAGTGGAGAAAAATGGACTGGAAAAGAAGGAGGGAGGGAGAAAGAGAGTGAGGGAAGGAGAGAGATGAGAGTAATAATGGGGGGGGGAGGCGGTGAATGTCACACTGAGAGGGTCAGGGAGGAGGACACTGAGGAGGGTGGATGTTATTTTGGGGGGAAAGTGTAGGTGACAGAGACCGGAGGGAGGGGGTGTGGACAACATACACAGACGAGAGTGAGACTCACCAGGGGCTGGGGATCAGTGAATTAGAGCGACTCGTTTTTACCCAACGAAAGGATGGCGGGGAGGGGGGGGGGGGGGTGATTTCAACACAGCAACACGGACTAATCTCAGTGTTTGCCCCTACCAATCTGAGAGACAGGGAGGAAAATTGAGAGAGAGAAGGCGGGAGAGAGAACGAGCTTTGGCGCTAAGGTGGAATGCCCGTATATGGCGAGAGTCTGGCGTTCTCGCTGCAGTGCCTGCTTCAGAAATCGCAGGTACGCTGAGAGCGCGTGGGTGTTTTACGGAGGCGGAGTGAGAGGGAGCGCGTGCATGCCAATTACAGCCTGCCAGGCAGCGGGAGCTCGTCGGCGAGAAGCCGGCAGTGTCCCGCGCGAGCGTCAAAATCCAGGAAACGGAGCCGCGCTCTCAGTGCGCACGTCAGCGCTATCACAGCAAGACGGAACAATACCAGAGCGGCTGCGTGAGAGAAAGAGAGCGGGAGAGAGATGGAGAGAGAGGGAGGTGGATGGAAATGAGAGAGAAGGAAAAAGAAGAATGGAGATTGATTGAAGGGACGATGAAAAAGAGCAGAAAATGGCCTGAGACGACACCATTGGCATTGTGACATCACAGAACGTCGCAAAGAACACGAAGACGCACTCAGCATGTTTAAGAGCACTTTAATATAAATGCATTTGATTGACAGCCAAATACACTTATCAGCGATGACGAGATAACAATTTCACGATGCTCATTCCTCAGCGATAAATATATCATTTTTTCTTACATAAAAACTTGTTATATACAGACCGACATTACAAAAGCAATAAATATACGCATTTAAGCAACCGATTTGTCACACAACACATTAATCATTTTTGTGCAAATACATTCAGTTGTTTAAAATGTTCACGCAAACAGGAATAACATCATTGTAAACATTTTTACGTCGCAGTATAATAGCTAGGACACAGGAATCAATCCTTTACTTTACCGTAGACAACTCTACGTTAACATATCGACACAGTGAGAAAATTATAACCATTCTCAGCCTGTGTCGCATAATTAAAGTAAATAAAAATATACCTCATTCACATTTTTATTTTTATTCAATATTTACTCAACATCAAATATGTTTTATTCATCTACTGAAAAAATAAATTAATACATTTTTTAAATATACTAATCACTGGGCCACTTTCTTGACCCCTCAAAATAAAACTAGAGTAGAGGTCAACAGGCCACTGGATTGACACGCATTGACAAGAGTTTTGGGGATACAACACCCCCCTAAATCCAGTCTGTCCACCTCCCTTTGACTACCTGTAAGGTGGTCTCCAGAAGGATTTGTAATACCATACAGGGCCTGCAGATGGTGGTATTTTCTATGTACCACAACCGCAGACCCACAGGCCACAACCAAAGAGGAGGCCAGCACTGTGTTCTAATGGGCATATTAATGCATACACCCCCCCAAAAATAAAAACCAGTCACAGGCCTCCTCTAGAATTGAATAAGCACAGCAAGAACAATGTTTACAGCACTTCAAACATGTTTGAAATAAATGAAGCCATTCATCAAGATGCAGAAAAAGATGTTTTGTGGACACAAACTTAAAAAAGTTTTTTTTTTTAAATTTTATTCTGTAAAAATCAATTCATGAATTGTAAAATTGGGAATTTATAATTTGCAAGGAGGATTCAAAACAGCTAGAGGTCTGAGGGATTTGACCTCAGGTTCAGCCTGTGTGGCAAAAGGAGAGAACCCTCAAAACCTAGCAAACTTGCTGGCTAACGCGAGTCCTAAGTTTCCTTGGAAACGTTTTCCGCTTTAAGTTTGTGCCTCTGCATCGCAAATATGGAGCAGTAAACATGTCGTGATGTTTAGATTGATAAATAGCAGTGATATCAACAGTGTTGTTGTTTTGTTTTAAATACATTTTTTAAATTCAGTTTTACAGCAGGGGTCCCCCACTCTGATTGCATACAGACGTGGCTGTATATTAAAGTGCGCTCATAAGGGAACCCCTGCTCCAATAAAGGCACCCCAAAACCAAACAACACTCTGCTATGGTGCATTGGGCTCATCTTATTATTGATAGTTAAATACATAACCATACATCTTCATTTGCAATGCCTAAATATACATATACGAATGCATCCATAAATGTCCTTTTGGTTTTTTCTTTTATATTCATACATACGTATATATATACAATTTGTATATATTTATACACTAAATTATTTTCCCTTTCCTGGAAAAGTGGATGTCCGTGAAATATGACAATATGCCATACGCAATGAAGTCACAGACTTATTTTAGAACGAGGAATCACTTCCGTTTCCATCTGAAAGACAAAAGAGAGGGAGGGAGGAGAGGGGAGGGAGGGAGGAGGTGAGTATTTTATTTAACGGAGATCAGCACACACAGAACAGATGGATGTTATATTAATGATATATTATTAGTATCTGTAATGCCTATATTAATCCATCATGTCTGCTTCCCATCACAGCAGATACATGCAGGGAGGGAGAGAGGGACAGAGGGATAGAGGGAGTGTGAGAAAGAGGGAAAGAGTGAAAGAGGGAGTGTGTGAGAGAGGGAAAGAGTGAATGAGGGAGTGTGTGAGAGAGGGAAAGAGTGAAAGAGGGAGTGTGTGAGAGAGAAAAAGAGTGAAAGAAGGAGTGTGTGAGAGAGGGAAAGAGTGAAAGAATAGCACGGTGGAGGAGGCGGACCTCTCTTACCTGGCTGAAAGTGCTGAGGAGGACAGTCACGGTGGAGTTGATGCAACTCAGGTTGTTGCCCCAGGACGGGGGCAATTGAGGCTCCTGCCCCAAACACGGGTTCCATGGTGACCAGCTCCCCAAGGAGGGGCTGGACACGAGGCAGACTGGGCGTGGCAGCGGGGGCGATGGGCGTGGCAGGCACAGCCGGGGATTCTGAGACAGAGGAAGGCTCTGTCTCCATGTCGACTGTTTCCGTGCCTGCCATTGCCCCGCCCCCAACCACGCCATTACAATGCGTCGATTGGACGCTACAGATGTGACTGGCGCACACACCAAGGTGTGGGCACCAGCAAGCTGGGGCGGGGGGAGTGGGAAGGGCCTGGGGGGAAGGGGAGGGGCATGACAGGGGAGGGGGTGGGGTTGAGGGAGGGGCACAGTTTAAGAGGAAGTCAAGGAGGAAGGACTCTAACATGCTCTCTTCAAATAGAGAGCTTTTGTCCTGGGAAAGGGGTGGGTCCAGTTGCTTGACAGGGTAGATCTCGCCCAATGGGGAGATGGGATCCTGCTTCGTGGGCGGGGCAATAGGGAGTGGCGTGGGGCTGGAGGAGGAGCAGAGTTTGGAGCTGAAACTCTCGGCCAGGGTGCTGATTTGCTGAGCCAGGTAGGAAATCTCCGCCCTCTCCTGTTCTAGCCCCGCCTCCCCCTGTATCTGGGCCTCCAGGGGATGGGGCAGTTCTGTAGGGGAGGCCTCAGGTGTGAGCAGCCCCTCCAGGGCGTAGCCGAATAACCCCTGGGGGGGCACGTCCACATAGAGAGGGGGCAGGGTCAGGGGGAGGGGCAGGAGGCCACAGTCTCCCTCTTCGGGCGTGTCGGGGGTGGGGGGCAGTTTCTCGTACAGGAGAGGACCTCTGTAGGGCTCCAAGGAGAGGAGGACCTGCTGGGAGGCGGAGCAGGGGGCGGACCAGGGGGCGGGGCAGGGGGCGGAGAGTGGGAGGGAAAGAGGACGGCCTGCTGGGGTCAGCAAAGGCCTGGTGAAGGAAACAGGACGAGGTGCGCAAGCGGAGGGGGCAGAGATGAAGGGCACCTCTCGGTATGAAACTCCGCCCCTTCCTGCCTGGGGGGCATAGCGGGGCGAGCAGGTGAAGCCCTCCCCCTGCTGAGGCCTTGTGAGAGGTGGGGGGGGAGGGGGCATCTGGGGGGGGGGCCGGAACACACTCCGGGCGAGGACGTCCATGTCAGCGTCGAATGTGGGCGGAGTCCCAGCGGCCGAGTCGCCGGACTCTGGGGGAGGCGGGGGCTGCTGAGGGCCGCCCTGCTGGGCTAAGCCCTCCTCCTCCAGGGAGGACAGGCTGGACCGCGGGCCCTCCAGCATGGGGTCGGCGGCGGCGGCGCCCCCTAGCTCCTCGGAGGAGCTCATGCTGGTGGACGCGGCGGCGCTGAAGTCGAAGGACTGGCCCGACAGACCGCTGCTGCTGGGCGTGAACACCTGGTCCGGGCTGGACAGCGTGTCCGGAGACCGCAGTCCCAGGCTGTCCTGATAGGAGGCGCTAGCACTCAGCACCAGGGCCAGCTGAGTCTGCTCCGTGCACAGCTGCTGCCGCACCGACCAGGCCTCCGACTCACTGGGGGGGGCGGGGGGAGGGGGGGGGAGAGGGGGAGGGAGAGAGAGGAGGAGGGAGAGAGAGGTTATTCTTCATGAAGTCTCCTCATTGTTACTATTTATTTCCATCCTTTTCTGGGTTCAAGTCTCAAGTCTACGCTGGCCTGGGAGTGTTATCTGTGACTCCTGGTGCTGAAGCAGTAACCCTGACAACGAGGCCTGCTCACCTGATGATGTAGCTGCGGCAGCTGATGGGGCTGTCTCCAGTCTCCAGGTGCAGCACCATGTAGAGCCAGGTGAAGGAGCCGTCCTGCGTCTCCACCCTCACCACCATCTCCGCCCGGCCCTCGCTCCCCTCGCTCACTGCCACCAAACAAACAGGAAAGGGTGCGGACATTATCACCTGGAGCTCAGGAAAGGGTGCGGACATTATCACCTGGAGCTCAGGAAAGGGTGCGGACATTATCACCTGGAGCTTAGGAAAGGGTGCGGACATTATCACCTGGAGCTCAGGAAAGGGTGCGGACATTATCACCTGAAGCTCCCTAAATAACCTCTGTACCGCTGTTGTACAGGGGTCTGTATCACAGAGCTGGATTACTGAGTTCGCTGGATAACTGCTCTGAGTAAAACCCGGAGCCCTCCCAGGGAGCCCTCCCAAACCCGGGACTGGGACTGTTGTAAAAAGACCTGCTGCAGTTTCCGCCCCAGCAAACTGAGTAATCCAGATCCGGGTCGGAGGTTCCAGGTGTACAGGGTTTGTAGGCGGCTGCGCAGTTATGCGCTGAGCGTACTTACACAGACTGCAGTGCTGCGCAGATGCGTGCGGTAGATCCTGCGGATGCACGAGGCTGTACCAGGAACGAGAGCGCAGCGCTTCCACGTCATAGCCCAGGTACACGCTCACGCTGCAGGGGGACGATAGCGATAAAAAACCGCTTTAAATCACACATTCTCCCACGCAGCGGTATACGGTCTACTTCCGATTGTTTTTTTCGTCGGTAATGGCAACGACTGGAGTGTCACGTGGAGCCTCACCTGTCGTCCGCGTCCCGCACCCTCATGTCCTGGCCGTGACGGGAGTGGAACCCCGCCAGAAAGAAGGCGTGGTCCGCGGGCGGGGCCAGGGTGGGTCGCGTGCCGGGGGAGGACGGCTGACTCTCCAAAGGGGAGCAGAAGCACAGCCACGCGGGATTTGAAGTCCAGTAAGACGAGGCGGCGGCTCCCGGAGTTGACAAACAGAGCGCGCGGACCAGCGTCAGTCTGGTGCCGGCGCTCTGGCGACGCGCCGATTTAGAGGTGTTGAAGCGACACCGAAACAAGCGGTCTGAGAGAGACGGAGGAAAATACATTATCGTCAGTTATTAGAACAAACCGATCAACGCCTTGGAATAAAGGAAGAACAACAGAAGAAAAGGTAATAATAAGTGAAGAAGTTTTACCTGTGTCTGGTGAAGTTGTCGGCGATAGGTTGCTTCTCATGACAAAGTGGTCGGTGGGATCGATGATGTCATAAACGCTGTCTCCCTGGGCAACCAGATCCACCTGATGGAAAGACAGGGTTGTCCTCGTGAAGCACTAAACTTAAACGACATTGACTGCATTGGTGAAGAACTGCCACTGTCACTTGGGCGTTATCCAGGCTTCTGCCTATCCGTAGACTTCCGTACCCGTCTCTCCAGAATTAATCTGACTCATGTCTCTGTCTCCAGCGTGTCATCCGTGGGTCTGTGAGATGAATCACCCTCTCCAGCCCCCCTATCGTTAACGATCGTGGATCATTGAACACGAGCTTCGATGATTAGAGCCTTATTCTAAATTAATCATAACCTAGACTCACGCTCTCGCGCTTTCGCCCCCCACGGACGGCGGCTTTTCTATATTTAAGTATTATGAGTCACAGGGCTAATACTGCACAGGTCCTGCGTGGCAGATCCACTCTTAGCTCAGGTAGATCGAAACTATTCTTTGCCAAGACCTTTATTTGATTTTTCCAACGAATATGTCATCTCAATTGACCTGGAAACTACACTGATAATAAAACGGATAAAGTACAGTACTGCGAATCACAGTGCATAAACAAAACCAACCATAAAACGTAGAATGGGACGAAACAACGTTTCATAATCATGATTATTATGATTACGACGCTGATGACAATGACGGTTATTTATTATTGCTATTGTTGTCATTGCTGTTATTGTCATCGCGGTTGTTATTGTTCTTGTCACCGTTATTGCTGTGCACTCACCATAGAATGTCCCAGGTGTTCGGTGACGCTGTCCGAGAGATAGAGGAGTTTCCCCTCGCTGGTCAGCATCAGCAGGAAGCCCGGCAGCTCCTGCACCAGCTGCGAAAGTTCCTGGGAGGACATGAATCTCGAGCTCTCTTCTTGGCCGCTGGTAGTCTCCGTTTCTGCGCGGGTGACAGGGAACAGGGGTCTTGTCAACCTTCGCACTAGCTATGTAAGAAAATCTTACACTTCCGAAAGATTCTAACACTCCCGCATGTGCATTTTACTGTCGTCCTAACTCCAACAAAACACTCTGTCCTGAGTGCGTTTCGTTTACCGAATCGTTTTACTGCTGCCATATAATTTATAACGTGTTGGCCCAGCTCTGTTTGTTGCTAACAAACGAACCAACATTTGTATCGATAGTCGTGATGTCGTCGCTTGCTCTCCTGTCTTCCCCGGTAACGTAACGCTGCTTCCAGCTCAACATTCCAGAACCTCGGACAGCGCCACGAGCGATTCAGAACTTTGGACAGAGACAGCGCGCCCGACCCATCAAAACGACTGAACTAACCCTTCGACGGGGACGTTTAAATTACAAACACAAGAAAGCCGACACACTTGCGTTGTATTCCACGCGGTCTCAGTTAAATTGAGTCGCTGAACTGCACCTGTTGCATCCGTTAATAATAATATAAACGGGGAGGGGAAGAACTTAAAAAAGCCAGAGTTCCGTCACATGCCTGTCAGCTTCGTTTACCTTGAGAGAAGAAGACGGACTTCCTCGTGTACATGCAGGCGAGCGACATGATGTGCAGGTAGGAGAGGCGAGCCTTGTCCACCTCGGAGATCGGCAGCAGCTCCTTCAGGTTGCGAATCTCCGCATTGATCTGGTCCCTCCGAGCCTTCGAAGCTCCCTTCGTGGACCGGTACATTGTAGCCCGCGCAGCCGGGAAAAGAAGCAGTGAAGCCGGCGTTGGTGCAACTCTCCGGGGCGGTGTGATTAAAAAGAGCGGCTCTCTTTCTTCTGTTGAATCAGTCAGCAACGAGATACACACATAGATTACAACTGTCGAAAGTTCCTTTTTTTCCCGTTGTTATGTATAAAACTTGCTTTTGGTTTCAATTGTTTGGTTGTATTATTGTCTTGGTCTGGTTAACCTTTTTCGCATTTTTGAATAGGCTACGTTCTCTGTTCTTTACATCTCATCAGGTCCGTTAAAGCTTCCTGCTCGGTTGGCCGGTGGTTGTTTGGTGCCCCCCGGTCGGAGTGAGAAGCAGTCAGCGGCTGGTCGCTGGTTGTGAGGCAGATTTGTGGCGTTGGCGCTTCTAGTGGACTCTGCCCGTCGATAACTTATATAGGCTGGGGCTCCGAAGGGGGGCCCCGATACGCTAGCACCCACGTAAGAGAGAAGGGGGGGGGGGGGGGGGGGGGGGGGGGGGGGTACAAGAGAGGGGGAGGGAGGGATTGATACGTCTCATATCAATATTAGCGATCTCTCTTTCCCTCTCTCTATATCTCTGTCTATTGAATTACTATTTTAAACTATGCTATTTAATGTTGGATAAAGAGCTTTCTCTCTCTGTCAAAAACACACACAGTCACACACACACACACACACACACACTCTCTCTCTCTCTCTCTCTCTCTCTACTCCAGCGTCACTCCTCTTTCTCTCTCCAGACGATGACGTAGGCTTCGTATCGGGAGCTCCGTCGACGCACATAACCCAATTTGGACAAAACCAAAATTGGGCGGAGCCTTCAGACGGAGCCCACGGGCCCCCACCACCGAGTCGAATCACCGGTGCATACAGAAGAGATATCGATTTACTCTGTCTAATACTCCCATCGCTGTCTCACACTTTCTGGAGAGTTCGGTGTCGTCGTAAAACCACTGTCACTGGCGATATTGCATTTTGTGGGGGTGCATAGATGCACAATGTAGTTATAGATATGAGAGATTACATTCGGACAGTTAATTCCATTCAGAGTATTTGTGTGCAGATGTGAGCGCGCGTGGGCTTGGTGCAGTGGCACCTGGTGCTCTCACCCAAACGTATTGATGTGCACGAGCGTCTGATCTCAGTTGCAACCGCCGTTCCTTCTCAACTGAAATTGGACTGAAGGCGTAAGTCAGCGGCGCGCGGGGGTTAGCGAAGATTCTAACAGTTCGGCTCAGAATGTAGACGCATTTTCATGAATGGAAAAAGATGTCACTTTCCCCCCATTGAAGCGCTCGGGTTTAAAAGGAGGGAGGGGTGGAGGAGTGTAAGCGCATGTCTCCATTACATTTGAGATATACGTATATCTAGATTTAGCATCTTGATTTAGGCAAAACTTTATAGGTTACGTCGTGTATGTTCCTTATGTAGTGAAACAAATATAAACGTTAGTAGTTTAAAAAGACAAGTATTGTAATACAATATTTATATATTTAAATTAAATTAAATTAAAGGTCAATTTTCTATTCTGTGTTAATAATTGTACGTTACCGTTGTTAAATTTTCAATAAGGAGGGTGATATGTTGAAAATTGTTCATTGCGGGGGGGGGGGGGGGGGGGGGGGGGGGGGCTTCTTTGTTGAAATACTTCCCCGGGAATTTAAGAAAACTATGTACAGGCTACCCCAAACCCCACCCCCAGCCCGAACACTCTGCCACACCGCACTCCCGGGCTGCCCGCTGGTCTAGACAAAGAACACTTCCTTTATGCCACTTATATGCCCACATCGTGCCAGCCCGCAGCAACGATCTGCACGAGCCACAGTCTGCGGCACCGTTCAATGTGTTCGACTTGGAACGTGGCGGAAGAGAGGGAGAGAGAGAGAGAGAGAGAGAGAGAGAGAGAGAGAGAGAGAGAGAACGCAGAGTTTGAGTCAGTCTTCAGACCGAACAGAATCAGTGATCTGAAATGAAGTCTGAAATGCGTCATAAACGGATTAGCATGTGTATAGTTTCACGTATCTTTTCGGCTGTCTATCCGCATCATGGTGGTGACAGGTGGTGACTCAGTCCAGATGTCCTCCTGGCCAACTGAGTTATAAAAAAATTACAATTCAAATGAGGTGTAGATTGGTTAATTGATCGAATTGATAGGTGACTAATTGACGGAATTGATCATAACGTGAAAAGGAGTGCACAACTAAGTGAGGAGTGGTGAGACTTTTTACAAAGCGTTCTGTATGGCTACCGACTATTCATATGCATCGCACTGTATCTACATGCAACACTTCAGAACAACGTAGGACAATATGCTGTCATGGTCTCCAAAACAGGGGCGGCTCGTGCAACTGCTTAATCGCGAGATTTTGTGCTCAGAACAAATGTAGTTCCGTGAAGAAGTATTTCATTATCCTGATTTAATCTATTATTGCATACTTTTCACGCTGAATGGTTTCAGATCTTTAGACAAATAAATATTGTAATATGTAATGTATGTAATATTGGACAAAGGGAACCTGAGTAAACACAAACATATGTACTTAATTATTCTTTTATTTATTTAATGGAAAAGGTTATCAAACACCCATACCATTTGAAAAAGTAATTGCCCCCTTAAACTTAATAACTGCTGGCACCACCCATAGCACCAATAACTGCAACAAAACACTTCCTATAATTTGATATCAGTCTTTCACATCGCTGTGGAGGAATATTAGCCCATTCTTCTTTGCAGATCTGCTTAAATTCAGACAAATTGATAGGTCTTTGGGCATGAACTGTTCGTTTCAGGTCTTGTCACAGCATCTCTATTGGGTTCAAGTCAGGACTTTGACAATCAGTAAGTAAGGGGCAAATTTTTTTTTCTCGGCACTGTGATTGTACACCGTCATAATACGAGACAAACGCTTGCGTTTTCACGCGGGGCCGCTAGTGTAGCTACACTCTACTCAGGTAAGCACATTAGGAGCTATCAGTGTCTAGGCGAATCTCTGTCCCTCTCTCTGGCGGACACACACATACCCGCACGCGGGCGCGCGCACACACACACACACTGTTGATTTGCGGGGGTGAGTAATCACCGGAAATGGTACCTTTCTACCACTGACAGTCACGTGAACGTGCGTGACACACCTTCAGTCGCGATGCATCCTCCGAGAAGTCTCTGGGTCCTCGCGCTTACCGTTCAAAAGATAATGTGTATGATTTTGGCATTCGATTAATGTTTGTGTTTATCTTTTCGTTTTTATTTTTGCCGCTTTGGTGACATTAGGTCTCGGCCTGTTTCCTATAGGCTACACTTAGGCGACTCCTTTTTACAATACGTGACAAACTATGCAGTGGTAAATACCCTCTAATAGAGTAGGCCGAATTTGTACTGTAATTTTGGATATATATTTTGACATTCAGATATTGCCCATTACACTTGGCAGTTTGAAAATTATTCTCGATGGGAACATCATAAGGGACATTACATTTCAATCTGCTTCAGGGTTGTTTTAATTAAATGTGCTGTATTGCAAAAATTATGTAGCCTCTTGACCAGATCCCCCCACAAAAATAGATTTTATTTTACTTTGATTCACTTGGATAAGTAAAGGATAAATATAAAATTGTGCTGAAAAACCTGGCGAAGTCGCGTGGGTCAGTCTTGTAAGTTCTGCACACAGTCCGACGCACCTAGCAACGTTAACGTATCTCCCTTGAGCTGCTCTTTGTCGATATCAGCAATATTAAATTGTTGATTTATTTTTTTAAATATTCATTTTTCTCCGTAGTATGTTAATATTAGATGTAGGCTATTGTGCCGTATGTGTACTTGGTGCGTGGATAAGCGTGCGGCAGTGGGAGCAGTAATTGCTCGCGTCGGGTGGGGTGCACGCGCACCTACATCACGACATTGGGAGTTTTCTCTGACTCGTGTAGCATCCATGAAAAAAAGGCGGGAGAAGTGAAAAATGTAATGAAAAAGCCATAACAAAAATAGGCACGGTCAGGAGATAGCAAGATGTTGAAACTGGAGGTGGGTGGGAATGCGATTTTTGTAAGAGAAGTGAAAAACAAAAGTGTTTTGCTACTTTAAGTTCAAAAACCCCTGTGGTCGTGCTAAATTTCATATGCTCGAGCTGGCATGCTGCGAGCAGCTCAACTGCCACACAAATGACGCATACTCCCACCAGCGTTTAAAACAGCACTGCGCAGGAAATTTGTATTGAACTTCAGAGACCTGCAGACTGAAGATGAATTTCAGCAACTGACAGATTGATATTCAAGACACCAATAAATCCGAGTTAAGTCATTGTGTCTAATCAATACAGAAAATTTTTAGAAAGAAAATATTATCCCAACGACTGCCAAATAAATTGCGACCCGCAGACAGAGAGGTTAGGTCAGTTGATGCAAGGAGCTGAATAGAAATTTCCAGTAGGTGGCGCTCCAAAGAGTGCAAATTCAAAGAGAAACGGGTGTTGAACCGTCCTACCATTTTGTTTTTCGGAAATAGGAACATGCTTCTTCCAGAACCGAACGAAAATTAAATTAAACGAATGTCCTACCTATTTCCATGATTCGAGCTATTTTCAAAAAGGGAGATTCATTAGGAATTTTAAAATAATAATTTACACCTAGTAACAGTTTTTATGCACATTGACACCGCTCTGTTAAAAAACGAATACAAAACACACTACCGGTGCCTACAGCCGATTATAAATCAATAAAACGGAACGCGGCTAACCGCACACTGCAAAGTATTCCCTGAATTAGTTTGTAAGCTCACATACTCACAAAATGCGTGGAAGGACAAAAAGTACCCTGGTGCGAAGCTACAATAAAATAAAAGTGTCAGAAGCGTTTCGGACACGAATAATTTTATCAGAACTAAACAATGTAGCAGACGCAAGTACTTAAAAATAGGATAAGTTCATTTTCGTCTGTTGGCTTTACCTAAAGGGTAATTACCGACCAGGTGAAAACAATGCAGAAGACCTTGGGCACCACCCACGACCACTGCTTGACTTCGCACGATATTCGTTCGGTATGAATTCGTGATAAAGCACAGACTGGCTTAGAAAAAAAAATTGCATACCACACATAAATAGCCAATTACCAAATTATCAGCTAATTAAATATGAAACGAACTCATATTTAATCAGTGAATATTTTTTTCTGTGGCCATTTAGCATTTCATTTCTTTTTCAAAAAAAAGGTCAATGATAAGCTGAACCAGAATGACAGCAGTAGTTGAAACTCCGACCTGAGCAGTGACCGCTGGGATTGAATTCATTCGCATTTTCAACCGTTTTTTTTTTTTTTTTTGTGGTCGTACTTGTGTGTGCGCGCGCGCGCGTGTGTGGATGTGATTGCGTGTGTGGTCTGTATGTATTTAAAGAACCACGAAGTTTGACTGTAAACAGATTCAGTTAAGAGGGAGAGAAGATCAACAGAACAAGGAACTATTACACAGTACTCGTGAAAAACATGCATGCCTCTCTCTCTCTATGCTCATTAGATGACCGATTCTTGTTTGTTTATAAGCTTCTCATTCATTTCGCCTGGATTTATTTTTACTCCGAAAGAATTAGGGTCCCTTCTCTGCCCGGATTCTGGAGAGAAAAGGACTCATCCGTTGCCTGGCAACATCTCCCACTCACACACCCGACAGGCTCAGGAAAGAAAAGGGAGGAGAGAGTGTGAGCAGAGGACAGGAAGGGAGATAGGGATGGAGAGAGTGTGAGCAGAGGACAGGAAGGGGGATAGGGATGGAGAGAGTGTGAGCAGAGGACAGGAAGGGGGATAGGGATGGAGAGAGTAATGAAGCAGAGGAGAGGGAGGTGTAAATTTGGTGAACAGAAGGACAGATGCTGAAAAGGGAAAAGAAAACATTCACTTCTCCAGGAACATGCTAAAAGACCAGCATGATGAACATGCCAAAGAGAGAGACAGCATTTCTCATTTCAAAGGTGTAGTGTGTGTGTGTGTGCGCGTGTGCGTGGGTGTGTGTGTGTGTGTGCATGTGCGTATGCGCGTTCATGTTTGTGTGTGTGTGTGTGTGCGCACGTGCATGTTTGTGTGTGTGTAATACAATTCACAGACTATTGTCAATGTTTCTAGGTGAACAGAGCAAACGCCTACACATCCCCACTTCACCTCTGTGTTTGCTTTAGATCTCATAGCTTCTGCTCACTCCTTGTCCTCCTCTCCTTCTCTCTCTCCTTCTCCTCCTCTCCCTCTCTCTCTCCTTGTCCTCCTCTCCCTCTCTCTCTCTTATGTTATTTTTAGAAGCAGGATGGGAAGACGGGGGGACTGGGGGGGGTGAGTCGTCTGTTGCTGGCAGAGCTCTCTCCTCCCTCCCTGTCCATCACGGCTTAGCTTCTCAGGCCTCCTTCATCGGATTGGTTGACCCAATGTAGTACCTCCCACTCCCACTCAAGCAGCCAATCATGTCACCCTGCAGAGTCCCAGGGGGCGGGGCACACTCGCACACACGCTCACACGCACACACACATGCACTCACACACTCGCACACACGCACACACGCTCACACGCACTCACACACACACACACACACACACACACACACACTCACACACACGCTCACACGCACACACACACACGCACTCACACACACACTCGCACACACGCACACATGCTCACACGCACACAAGCACACACGCACTCACACACACACACCAGCACACACACACACACTCACACACCAGCACACACATACACACACACACAAGCACACACACATGTACACACGCACACACACAAAATACATCAGTCAGCCCTGCTCCCACAATGTGTAGTTGAACACAGAGCTTTGTTTTAGGAGTCGCTGTGTTTGTAAGATGGTAAGAACAGTAGCAGTATGTGGTGTCAATGTTTGTGAAAGAAATCCACAGATCTGCTGGTGTCTGTAGGGTAGCATAAAGGCTCGGTCAGAGTTCAGTGTTTCTTTTCTGTTTTTTGTTACCATGTTGCAGTCACCTTCAGATTAATTACTGTGAAAAAAAAAAATGAGACACAAACCAAACGTCTGCCAAATCCTCCACTATATTCCCCTCCTGATGCCAGGTCGCCACGGCTACCTGATTTATGACTCAAGACTGATGTTCTCATTTGACACTGTCTCTTCCTTTCGCGGACCTCCCTGTCTCCGTCTCGCACCTCATCCCGAGCGCTCTTAGTGACCATGCAGAACCCCGCTGTGCTGCCACGGAGACTGCAAACCTGCCCCCCCCCCCCCCGCCCCCCCCCCCCCCCCCCCCGCCCCTGAACGGTGGAGCTGAATGATGACACATATTTCAGCCAGGTTAGGAAAAATTACGCGTGAGAAGAGCCGAGGGCCTGCTGGTCTGGCTGAGCTGCTGCTTCCTGTCGCTGTTGAGCTGCTGCTTCCTGTCGCTGCTGAGCTGCTGCTTCCTGCCGCTGTTGAGCTGCTGCTTCCTGTCGCTGTTGAGCTGCTGCTTCCTGTCGCTGTTGAGCTGCTGCTTCCTGTCGCTGCTGAGCTGCTGCTTCCTGTCGCTGTTGAGCTGCTGCTTCCTGTCGCTGCTGAGCTGCTGCTTCCTGTCGCTGTTGAGCTGCTGCTTCCTGTCGCTGTTGAGCTGCTGCTTCCTGTCGCTGTTGAGCTGCTGCTTCCTGTTGCTGCTGAGCTGCTGCTTCCTGTCGCTGTTGAGCTGCTGCTTCCTGTCGCTGTTGAGCTGCTGCTTCCTGTCGCTGCTGAGCTGCTGCTTCCTGTCGCTGTTGAGCTGCTGCTTCCTGTCGCTGTTGAGCTGCTGCTTCCTGTCGCTGTTGAGATGCTGCTTCCTGTCGCTGTTGAGCTGCTGCTTCCTGTCGCTGCTGAGCTGCTGCTTCCTGTCGCTGCTGAGCTGCTGCTTCCTGTCACTGCTGAGCTGCTGCTTCCTGTCGCTGTTGAGCTGCTGCTTCCTGTCGCTGCTGAGCTGCTGCTTCCTGTCGCTGCTGAGCTGCTGCTTCCTGTCGCTGTTGAGCTGCTGCTTCCTGTCGCTGTTGAGCTGCTGCTTCCTGTCACTGCTGAGCTGCTGCTTCCTGTCGCTGTTGAGCTGCTGCTTCCTGTCGCTGTTGAGCTGCTGCTTCCTGTCGCTGTTGAGCTGCTGCTTCCTGTCGCTGCTGAGCTGCTGCTTCCTGTCGCTGCTGAGCTGCTGCTTCCTGTCGCTGTTGAGCTGCTGCTTCCTGTCGCTGTTGAGCTGCTGCTTCCTGTCGCTGTTGAGCTGCTGCTGACGCATTCGGGATTCGATTGTAGAGCGCAGGCGGCCTCAGTGCACTACAAGCTGCTCTACCTCCCCACCCCAGCAGGGGGTCTAATCAGGAGCAGGCTGAGCGCGGCTATTTCCCAGTATCTGAAGAGGGAAACGATTTAAAAAAAAATTAGATTTAAATAAGCTTTTCTGTTGTTTCCCATCGTTTACAGTGCTGTGTACAGCTGTTCTAGAATCTCACAGAAAGAAAGGCTCATTGTGATGTAACAGATCTGTTTGAGGAATCTCAGTTATGCAACATTCCTTCAGCCAGTTAGTCATCCCTTCACTGAGAATCTCTCTCTCTCTTTCTCTCTTTCCCTCTCTCTCTCACACACAAATACACACACAGACACATGGACAAGCTTTTGGTCAGACCACAGTAACGCAGGAAGTCTTCCCAATGCCAACTTACCCGAATGCTATTCAGTGAAATCATCGCATGTGTAATCATAAAACTAATAGATCCACAACGGCAGATGCATCT
>NC_049209.1:53846261-53856451 GCF_013347855.1 Anguilla anguilla
GCTGGACAAACATCCACCAAGATGAACACACAAACGTGCACACACACACACACACACACATATAAACACACACTCATGCACACAAACACAGGTATATACACATATACACATACACACACACAGACACACACACACAAGCACACGTACGTACACACTCCTGCACACAAACACACGTATATACACATATACACACACACGCACACACGCACACACACACACACACACACAAACACACGTATATACACATATACACACACACGCACACACACACACACACACACACACACAAACACACGTATATACACATATACACACACGCACACACACACACACACACACACACACAAACACACGTACGTACACACTCGTGCACACAAACACACGTATATACACATATACACACACACGCACACACACACACACACACACACACACAAACACACGTATATACACATATACACACACACACACACACACACACACACACGTATATACACATATACACACACACACACACACACACACACACAAACACACGTATATACACATATACACACACACGCACACACACACACACACACACGCTGGTTGGGGCTGGCTCTTACCCACACACTCCAGCCCGATCTTGCTGTAGCCGTCAGGACACTGGCAGGTGAAGGCCCCGGCCGTGTTCACACACTGCTGGCTGGGCTGGCAGTCGTGCAGGTCCAGCGCACACTCGTCCACATCTGCACGCACGAGGACATGGACCACACACAGAATGATGTCACTGACCACCTCTGCATGTAGTCCATTATAACTGATTCAGTGTAAAGTGCGCAGAGCTGATCCAGGATCAGTGTGTAGGGGGCTGCAGTCCATTATAACTGATTCAGTGTAAAGTGAGCAGCGCTGATCCAGGATCAGTGTGAGGGGCTCACCCAGGCAGCTCTCTCCCTGGGCCTCGTAGCCCAGCGGGCAGGGGTTGAAGGCCTCGTTTCCCTCCACGGGCAGGCTGTGCTCCGATTGGCCGGCCGGCTCGGGCGCGGTCAGGACGGAGGCGGAGCGGGGCAGGCACAGGTAGCCCCCGTAGTGGTTGAAGCACTTCATCTCCCCCTTACAGGCCTCTGGGATGGTCTCACACTCGTCTATATCTGGAAGGGACATAGACTTGTCCATGAACACACACACAGCACATTTCCTGCAGCTAAAATTCTGCCATTGAGGCATTCAAAGCGAAAGTGTTATGGATTTTGGAGTCAAATTTCATATGATGAGCACCACCTGGTGTGAGTCGTAAAGCATGAGATTGAAGTGCTGACTGTATCTAACGACCTGTCGTGCTGTTTTCTCAATCCAGGATCTTTACTGGCTGAGCACATTCAGGAGCGACTGATGGGCCAATCGCAGTGAAGCAAGCGGCTAAGCACAACATACTGTACTTCAAAGGAACATCCCCCAAATGTAGTTTCAAACAACGTGTTTTTTTTGTATGATGGCGTAAAGTTTGTGACTTTTTTCTCGTACCCTCATAACCATCAGAAAAGGTTATGAGAGCGTTTGGCTGTAACGTTCTGATAACACTACCCTAACATTGTGACACAGTGACAACATGACTCTCACCTTTGCAGTGTTGAGATTCTGCGTCCCATTGATATCCATCTGTGCATTCCTGGAAAGGACAAACACACGCACACACACACACACGCACACACACACACACATCAAGGTCAGACACCAGCATTCATGATGTGTAAATTTAACATGAACAGAGAAATCTATGAACCAGAATGTAAAGTGCCTCACAGTGAAAGATGGAGAGGAATCCCTCTGAGATATATCCTAGGTGGTATGTCTAAGCAGATACGTCCTACCACATATGTCCTAACAGATATATCCTAGCAGATATGTCTTAGCAGATATGTCCCAGGAGATATGTTCTAGCAGATAGGTCTTAGAAGGTATGTCTTAGCAGATACGGCCAGCAGGCTTGTCCAAGCAGATGTGTCTTAGCGGGTATGTCTTAGCAGATATATCCTAGAAGGTTTGAGGAGTTTCTCTTGCCACTCTCACCCGTAGCCTGCTCATGGGGACCTGGGCCAGGGATGTGTGAGACATTTTCCCTTTGTACAAAAGCGCTGTATGAATAACACTGAAATGAGCTGAAGTGATTACATCATCATAGCCTGCTCAGGTAACATTCCTTTGGTTCATCCTGCCAATATAAACACAGCTCAACTCAACTGAACCAGAAAGGCTATTTAGAGACCAAGGCCAGGAGACGGTCTGCAAAAGCATAGAGACAGAGCTGGAAAGAGAGAGAGAAAATGACAGAGCAAGAAAGGAGAGAGAGAGGGATGGAGAGAAAGTGCCAGAAGTGCAGAGAGAGAGAAAGAGAGAGAGGGATGGAGGGAAAGAGCCATAAGAGGGGAGGGAGAGGACAAGGAGGGAAGGATGAAGGGAAAGAGCCAGAAGGGCAGAGAGAGAGAAAAAGAGAGAGGGAGAGAAGGAGCGAGAGAAGGTGAGAGATGGAGGGAAAGGGCCAGAAGGAAAGAGAGAGAGAGAGGGAGAGAGGGACAGAGGGATGGAGGGAGAGAGGGACAGAGGGATGGAGGGAGAGAGGGACAGAGGGATGGAGGGAGAGAGGGACAGAGGGATGGAGGGAGGCCCTTACCGTGTACGTGTCATTGTAGGCGGGGTTTTGAGACTCTGCGCAGGGCAGGAGCCACACACACACGAGCAGAGAGAGCGATAAACACACACCCCGCATCCTCACACACACTTACACACACTCTCACACACAGGCAGCTTGAGGGGGCAAGGTTCTGGAGCGTACACACAGGCCTGCAGGAAAGAGAGAGAAAGAAAAACCAGTCATTACTGAGACAGAGAGAAACCGAGAGAGAGAGAGCAAAAATACATTATTAAACAAACAACTGCTTCCTCTGTTCACACTGAATAAATAAACGAACACAGAGGACAATAAAGTGTGGCCTTAGATTTAAAAAAACTCACAATGATAAAAACTCTAAACGAAAGAGAGAATAAACACAGTGCCTAAAATGGCAGCAATAAACTGGCATTCACCACACACAGAGCGCCGCCTGCAGGCCATGTGTGGACCAAGCCCTCCAGCTTCCCTGCCAGCCCATAATAAGCGACCTCCACCCTAAGGCATGCAGCTAACCCCCCCCCCCCCTTCATCATAAGAGAGATGGCAGGGGCAGACAGAGAGAGAGGGAGGAGGAGGAAGAGAGGGGGGAAAGCCTTCTGTGACCCTGATTTGGCAATAATATTTGACAAGAAAAGGTGATTAGGAGAGGAGAGAGAGAGAGAGGGAAAAAAAGGAGAGAGGGAGGGGGGGCAGAGAGAGGAGGGGAGGGGAAGCGGAGTGAATGGAATTATTAGATGTTTTAACACAGCACAGGAGAACAAGGGCTCTGTTGTACAGTATGATTTGCCCAGCGTGCATAATTCTGTGGAATGCAAGCTCTGCCAGAGCGCACGGTGAGACCTGGCTCCCCCCAGTGGCCAAAAGCAGGTACTAAAACCCATATCACCCAGGAAATTACCAGGAGGAGGGAAACCGTTTCAGTAACCCTTAAAGGTATGAAGTTTATGTGATGTAACACAGCAACTATCAGGACGGGAACAACTTTACTTGCATCCTGTTTGTAGCTTAATAGTTTTTTAAAAGGGTGTGAAAAAGCTCACAGCAGAGACAGCCCCTCAGGTTCGTGAAAAAGGGACAAGGTCCTCAAGTGTGGGGTCTTTTCTGCTGATGAATTAGACAAAATTAATTCTTTGTCATGTTTTAAGTTTAATTTAGTAAAATAAATATTACACCAGCTCACCCACGGGCCCCGCACACACGCACACACACACACACACACACACACACACGCACGCACACGCACACACACACCTGGCGTACCTTACTCCTTTAGATTAACTGGAGAGTAATTAAGCCACAGAGGCGGAGGTAAAGAGGGACGGAGGGAGGTCTGAGAGAGAGAGATAGAGACGGAGAGAGAGATAGAGAGAGATAGAGACGGAGAGAGAGAGAGAGAGATAGACGGGGAGAGAGAGAGAGACATAGAGACGGAGAGAGAGAGAGAGAGATAGAGACGGAGAGAGAGAGAGAGAGAGAAAGAGAGAGAGAGAGAGAGATGTCTGTCATGTCCCTGTAAGTCAGGTTTAGTGCTGCTCTTGATGTGTGTTCCAGAGTAAATAAACCCGGAGTGGGAAAGGACCACAGTATCATTCCTGAGAGTCAGTGCTGCACAGCAAACTAACAATAACACCAACCGGGCCAAACACAACAGAGCTGCAGCACAGCACCCAGACACAGCCAGTCTGAGCGGAGAGAAACACACACACTGCACGCACACACACACACGCACACACACACACACACACACACTGTACATACACACATACACACACATACACTCCTCATACACACACATACACCCACACTGTACACACACTGTACATGCACACACACACACACACATACACTCCTCATACACACACTGCATGCACACACATACACCCACACTGTACACACACTGTACATGCACACACACACACACACATACACTCCTCATACACACACTGCACACACACACACACACATACACACACACACACACACATACACTCCTCATACACACACTGCACACACACACACACACACACACATACACACACTGCGCACACACACACACACACACACACACACACACATACACTCCTCATACACACACTGCACACACACACCCACACTGCACACACACACATACACATACACACACACTGTACACACACTGCTCACACACACATACACGCACACTGTACACACACTGCTCACACACACATACACTGCATACACACACACGCACACACACACACTGCACACACACACTGCATACACACACTGCAGACACACACACACTGTACACACACTGCACACACACACATACACACACACACTGTACATACACATACACACACACATACACTCCTCATACACACACTGCATACACACACACACTCCTCATACACACACTGCATACACACACATACACACTCCTCATACACACACACACATACATAAATGAGCATAAGCACAATTACACACACACCGCATGCATATGTGCACGCCTGCACGTAGACACAACTACCAATCCCGCTTAAAGACACACACACTCTCTCACAAACACACACACTCATTTACACAGATGCTCTTCTGTCCCAAATGGTGAACAGGTGGGGACATAAAAACAACCTCCTGGGGAGGGACAACAGCAGATTGGGGACACCCCCCATCCCCCACCTGCTCACTCTCACACACACACACACACACACACGCGCGCGCGCAGACACAGGCAGGCAGGCACACACACACACACACACACACACTCACCCGACTCACACAGACACACTCACGCACGCACATGCACTCACACACAGCAGTTCAGTCTGCGTTTAAAGTGAAACTCTGCAGTGTGTGCAGATGTATGTACAGGAATTAACAGACTCCTTGGGTGGCCTGTGATAAAAGCCTTTCTGAAGATTTACACGAGTATTAGTGTCCTGGCTGCACAAGTAAAATCAGTGTGTGTGTGTGTGTGTGTGAGAGAGAGAGAGAGAGGGAGGGAGAGAGAGAGAGAGAGGGAGAGAGAGAGGAGTGAAAGTATTTTCAGACCATGTGTTCTCCTACAGTAAGGAAGTACAGTAATCTGAGGGATGGTGGGAGAACGCACTGTTCTGTCACAAAACCACTTCTGTCTGTTATTAAACTCTACTTGAGCACACACACATACACACACACACGCACGCATGCACACACACAAATATCCAAACACTAACACACAAATGCACAAACACACACACGCACAAACATTCAAACACTAACTCACACACATGCATAAACACACACACGCATCATGCACGCACACATACATACTCACACACACGTACCACCACTTTTACACACACACACACACACACACACACAAACATTCAAACACTAACTCACACACATGCATAAACACACACACGCATCATGCACGCACACATACATACACTCACACACACATACCACCACTTTTACACACACACACACACACACACACGCACAAACATTCAAACACTAACTCACACACATGCACAAACACACACACACGCATCATGCACGCACACATACATACACTCACACACACGGTCCACCACTTTTACACACACACACACGCACACTCTCTCAAACATACACATACACACACACAAACACTACCACACATGCAACACACACACACATTACCTTTCCAGATTGTGCTAAAACGTCTCCACGTCGTCTTCTTCTTCTCTCTCTCTCTGTCCTGTTTTTCCCTCTCTTTCTTCTCCTCCCTGCTGAGGTGCAGGACTCAGATCTTCCTCTCCTCCTGCTTGTGATGGCTGAAGTGCTGTGTGTGTTTCTCTGTCCCAGCGAGTGAGTGAGCGGTCGAGTCGACAGGAGCAGAATGAATGTGTGTGTGAGAGAGAGAGAGAGGGAGAGAGAGAGAGAGTAGGCAGCCTCCCCCCGTTGCCCCCACCTCTCCCCTCTCCAACCCCCCAGGATGCAAATTCCTGGTCTGCCGCCCAAATTCCAAAAAAAATCCAAGAAACAGGAGTGGAGCTCGCACTCCTGCAGAACCTCCAAAGGTCACACTGCACCTGGTTTTATTTAACCTTGTCCCCCCCCAGCACCCCAAAAACACACACCCCAAAACCCTCTACTGCCCCGTCCCCTGAGACAAATCATCCCTCTTTACTTCTCCCATCCATTCATCTTTCTTTCTTTCTCTCTCTCTCTCTCTCTCTCACTCTCTACCCCCCCTCCCTTTCTCACTTGAAATATTTATAGCCTTAGAGGGCAACAGGAGGAATGTGCACAGCATTAGAGAGAGAGAGAGAAAGCAAAAAAGAGAGAGACAGAGAAAGAGAGAAGAGAGAGAGGGGGAGCGATAGAGAGGAAGAGAGAGAAAATGAGAAAGAGCAAGGAACAGAGAGTGAAAGAGAGAGTCTGCAAGTGAAGGAGGGAGAAAGAGAAAAGGAGAAAGTGAAAACTGGCCTGATTTGTAAAGGCTGAAAGTGGAGGCAGAGTCTGCAGGATGTGGAGATCTCTGAGTGGGAATGTTGGATGCTGTGCTGTGGAAACCTTTCGCAGGCCTAAACGCTAAAGCAGGGCACCATGGGATACGTGTGAGCCACACGGTCAGCCGAACACAAGCGTGGGAATAAATGGCTGAGGAACTGAACCGAGTACACAGAAAAAGAGAGAACAGAACGTTTGTTTTTGCAGAAAGAAAAAATATATACATTAGAAGTACACATACTGAATGTTTATTTTTTGGTGAAATTTACTGGAAAGTTTCCATGGCCATTTGGGTGTGGGGGGGGGGGGGGTCACAGCTGTCACACCCAGGAGTTTTACAGGGCAATAAAAACCTCAGCTCTGCCCCTCCCCCTCCAGACAACCCTGCACCCCAATACTGCTACCTTCTGAGGCCACACACACACACACACAAGGAGGAGATGGACAGAGACAAATGGAGAGAGAATGAGGAAAGGCTGAGGTAGTTAAATACATGGATCTAGAAGGACAGAAGAGTCTCCAGAGGCTGATAATGGAAAGATGGAGGAATAGAGGGATGAAGGACGAGAGGGATGGAGGAAGAGAGGGATGAAGGAAGAGGGTGATGTGCCCTAATCATGGTACATTTTCAGGATGCAGCTCTTAATGACTCCCATGTACCTTTCCCAAATTCCCAAATACCTGCACGAGAGAGAGAGAGAGAGAGAGAAAGAGAGAGAGAGAGGGAGGGAGGGAGTGAGAGAGAGACAAGGAGAAAACAGGGAATGAGGTTATTTTCATTTTTTTTTAAATGCTATTATTATTTATTACTATTATTTCATTATTTTTGTGTTGTCATTCCTTCTTATCCTTATTTGCTTGGTTTAGTTTTTAAAAAGAAATTACACATTTACACTGTACATGTGAAATATGTGTGTGTTCAAAGAAGAGACACCTGAAGCTGTGTGTGTGTGTGTTTGTGTTTATGGGGACCCACCTGAAGCAGTGCAGTGTGAGTGTGTGTGTGTGTGTGTGTGTGTGTTTATGGAGACACACCTGAAGCAGTGTGTGTGTGTGTGTGTGTTTTTGGGGACACACCTGAAGCAGTGCAGTCAGTGTGTGTGTGTGTGTGTGTGTGTGTTCACGGGGACACACCTGAAGCAGTGCAGTGTGTGTGTGTGTGTTTATGGGGACACACCTGAAGCAGTGCAGTCTGTGTGTGTGTGTGTTCACAGGGACACACCTGAAGCAGTGCAGTCTGTGTGTGTTTGTGTGTGTGTGTGTTTACGGGGACACACCTGAAACAGTGTGTGTGTGTGTGTGTGTGTGTGTGTGTTCACGGGGACACACCTGAAGCAGTGCAGTGTGTGTGTGTGTTTATGGGGACACACCTGAAGCAGTGCAGTGTGTGTGTGTGTTTATGGGGACACACCTGAAGCAGTGCAGTGTGTGTGTGTGTGTGTGTGTTTATGGGGACACACCTGAAGCAGTGCAGTCTCTGTGCTGTGCTGGTGTAGTGAGTCAGGAACAGCCTCAGGTCTCTAATGCTCCACCTGTCTGAGCGACACGGCTCGATAAACTGAGCCAGAGACACACACCTGTTACACACCTGTTACACACTCACTTACACACCTGTTACACACCTGTTACACACTCACTAACACACCTGTTACACATCTGTTACACACTCACACACGTTACACACTCACATACACACCTGTTACACACTCACTTACACACCTGTTACACACTCACTAACACACCTGTTACACACTCACTTACACCCCTGTTACACACCTGTTACACACTGACTTACACACCAGTTACATACCTATTTCACTCAGTGACACTCGGCTACACACACCAGCTACACACTTGTTACACAAGTGCCAGTTACACGCCACTAACACACTCACACACTAGTTACATACCAGTCAAACACACTCAGTTATTTACCAGCTACATACACATTAGACGTTAGTTGCACAGGAGTAAGTCACATGAGTAACACTCACTGTAATGCACACCACTTACACAAATGGGGATACACTCAGTGAAGTACACACCAGTTACACACACGTTACGGAGGACTCCTGCAGCCCAAGCAAGATGCAGGAGTTAGAGAGTCAGGCTGGAATCACCCCGGGAGCAGAGCGGACTGTGGCGGGAGCAGAGCGGACTGTGGCGGGAGCAGAGCGGACTGTGGCGGGAGCAGAGCGGACTGTGGCGGGAGCAGAGCGGACTGTGGCGGGAGCAGAGCGGACTGTGGCGGGAGCAGAGCGGACTATGGCGGGAGCAGAGCGGACTATGGCGGGAGCAGAGCGGACTGTGGCGGGAGCAGAGCGGACTGTGGCGGAAGCTACGCGTGCTAAACGAGTCGCAGCACGTTATCCCGAAAGCGTTCTCCTACACGCGCTCCCCCTGCGGGGTCTCCTGGGCTGCCGAGATCCTGCCTCTAGGAACGCGCTTCACAGTCCCGCCACATTCACATCCAAGAAACAGAATTTCCGTTAAACGTCAATCAATGCAAATATTTGCATTATTGCTAACACTGCAGTTGTTGCTAGCATTTTTTTGAAACAGTTCACAGCATCTTCAATGAACAAAACTATTTTTCTTAAGAGTAGTTTACTTCCTGTAGTTCAATGTTTTTTCTAAGGTGAAGTAACATGTTCTTTCTGAAACCATTCTTACAGTCTAGGAATCCATACAGTCCAGGACTATGGTTCTATGGTGCTATGATGCAAATCTGACTATGAGCAGTGAATTTCCACTGAGTATTTAAATTAAACCAGCGCACCAGGTGCAGAGGAATTCGGCTTGACGCTGTAACTAGGCTACGTCTCCGCTACAGGACCGCGGCTAGCATAGAGGCAGTAATCCGCTACGTCTCTGCGCAGGGCCGCGGCTAGCGTAGAGGCAGTAATCCGCTATGTCTCTGCGCGGGACCGCGGCTAGCATAGAGGCAGTAATCCGCTACGGGACCGAGGCTAGCATAGAGGTAGTAATCCACTACGGGACTGCGGCTAGCATAGAGGCAGTAATCCGCTACGTCTCTGCGCGGGACCGCGGCTAGCGTAGAGGCAGTAATCCG
>NC_049209.1:53856551-53929051 GCF_013347855.1 Anguilla anguilla
AAAAAACACCACCGCTGCGTAGTCCCTGCAGACAGGAGGAGCAGGAGGAGGAGCAGGAGGAGCAGGAGGAGGAGGAGCAGGAGGAGGAGCAGGAGGAGGAGGCATGGAGGTGGGATGGAGAGGTAGCAGGATTAGCACAGTATCTCCCATGATCCTCCTCATCCCCTCCCAATTCTGTTCAATCCAGTAAAGCATTCAAAATGAAAACTAAATTAATTAAAGTGTATTTAATTTAGACATTAGCGAACAATGATAATAATAATAAGAACGTGTACAGGTAAGCTGTGTCTGTTCACCTGGCCAGCCGGTCTGGCAGTAGAAAATGATGCTGTATGTTCTCCACCAGGGGGCCCTTCAGCTCCTCCACCACTTTAAACACCCGCCTGAAGTTATCAAACTAGAGGGGGGGGGCAAGAGGGGGGCAGGGACATGGGGAATAAGGGACTTACACACCTCAGCAGGGTGGACACAATCCTGCACCTGTCATTATCACCATACCCCTCCACAATGAGCTCAGACACTCTGAGCTGGAGGTAAATGATGAGCCCAGTCGCGTCGTTAGCCCCTCCCACCTGCCTCCTGCAGCTCTTCAGAGTCACCCCCGTCCTGGCGCTGATGTCATCCAGGTCCTTCTTGGTTCCTTTGGACAGTTTCTTCCCCAGTAAGTCCCGTGCCAATGCGCTATCAAATGCATAATACCTACAAAGAACAGAGAACAGAAGAGGAGAGAGACAGAGAGAGAGAGATGCAGGGAAACAGAGGAAAAGATGAGAGAGAGAGAGAGGGGAGGGAGAGAGGCAGACAAACTATGGTCTCATTCCGATCGATAATTTTTACTCCTTGCTTCCTTTCCTTGTGTCCTTTTTTCACTTCCCCCCAACAGAGGACACAAGGAAAGGACACAAGGAAAAGATATACGAGGATGGAGGAATCAAGGAAACATGTATTGGGCAAATTGAACTTGCAAATAGAAATTACAGACATGGCAGATGGGGAGAGGTGAATCCACAGGTCGATCATTTATACGTCACGTGTTCCGAAAATAATACTTCAGCAAAGAATGAACGCATGCGTCCTGGCTGAAGCCTCCTCTGGGAGCCTCCTGGCTCCACGCTCCTCCAAGGAGCGCTTCACACGCAGGAATGTCCTCAGAGATGG
The DNA here is from genome assembly GCF_013347855.1 of Anguilla anguilla. Taxonomy (NCBI): domain Eukaryota; kingdom Metazoa; phylum Chordata; class Actinopteri; order Anguilliformes; family Anguillidae; genus Anguilla; species Anguilla anguilla. Next base: position 53,857,710 of record NC_049209.1, read on the forward strand.
ATTTCGGGGTCGGGCGAGGGTCGAGGGTGGAGGAGACGAGGACGGATGAAATAAGCGACTGGAGCGAGCCTGAGACAGACAAACTGAGCCCTCTGCGCGGCCTACCTCTCGATGAGCACGGCCCTCTGCGCGGCCTACCTCTCGATGAGCACGGCCCTCTGCGCGGCCTACCTCTCGATGAGCACGGCCCTCTGCGCGGCCTACCTCTCGATGAGCACGGCCCTCTGCGCGGCCTACCTCTCGATGAGCACGGCCCTCTGCGCGGCCTACCTCTCGATGAGCACGGCCCTCTGAGCGGCCTACCTCTCGATGAGCACGGCCCTCTGAGCGGCCTACCTCTCGATGAGCACGGCCCTCTGCGCGGCCTACCTCTCGATGAGCACGGCCCTCTGCGCGGCCTACCTCTCGATGAGCGCGGCCCTCTGCGCGGCCTACCTCTCGATGAGCACGGCCCTCTGCGCGGCCTACCTCTCGATGAGCACGGCCCTCTGCGCGGCCTACCTCTCGATGAGCACGGCCCTCTGCGCGGCCTACCTCTCGATGAGCGCGGCCCTCTGCGCGGCCTACCTCTCGATGAGCACGGCCCTCTGCGCGGCCTACCTCTCGATGAGCGCGGCCCTCTGCGCGGCCTACCTCTCGATGAGCACGGCCCTCTGCGCGGCCTACCTCTCGATGAGCACGGCCCTCTGCGCGGCCTACCTCTCGATGAGCACGGCCCTCTGCGCGGCCTACCTCTCGATGAGCACGGCCCTCTGAGCGGCCTACCTCTCGATGAGCACGGCCCTCTGAGCGGCCTACCTCTCGATGAGCACGGCCCTCTGCGCGGCCTACCTCTCGATGAGCACGGCCCTCTGCGCGGCCTACCTCTCGATGAGCGCGGCCCTCTGCGCGGCCTACCTCTCGATGAGCACGGCCCTCTGCGCGGCCTACCTCTCGATGAGCACGGCCCTCTGCGCGGCCTACCTCTCGATGAGCACGGCCCTCTGCGCGGCCTACCTCTCGATGAGCGCGGCCCTCTGCGCGGCCTACCTCTCGATGAGCACGGCCCTCTGCGCGGCCTACCTCTCGATGAGCGCGGCCCTCTGCGCGGCCTACCTCTCGATGAGCGCGGCCCTCTGCGCGGCCTACCTCTCGATGAGCACGGCCCTCTGCGCGGCCTACCTCTCGATGAGCGCGGCCCTCTGCGCGGCCTACCTCTCGATGAGCACGGCCCTCTGCGCGGCCTACCTCTCGATGAGCACGGCCCTCTGAGCGGCCTACCTCTCGATGAGCACGGCCTGGCGGTGGGCGGGGATCTGGAACAGCAGCTGATTGGCCAGCTTGGTGGGGCAGTGGAGGAGCCGCTCGCACATCTGAAAGGTCCTGTACTGGTCCGTGGTGTCGCTAAGCAACACCTCTGGACTGGGGTCCCACTGCCGCAGCACCCCGGCCTCTGCCCTCGCCTGCACTGCATCACTCACTGGGGGGGGGGGGGGGGGCATAATTAATCAATTAACCACCTGATCACATGGTTCACTCAGCACACCTGGTTACACCAAATGCTATATCCACACAAATACTAATTTGCTTGTCATAAACCAAACATTTTTGTATTTGAGAAGTGTTCAGCACAACGTACAACATTCAAAAAATGTATAGTCACATATCTTCCTTGTCTGATATAATTTATAGTAATCTTTGTACCTGCAATTACATTCAGTTGTTTGTATTTGGTATTCTGTTATACTGTCCTGTACAATTTATACTGCATCTGTTTTGTATATTTCCTTGCTCTTGTAATTTAAGAAAAACCTGGGTAGCCGTCCAGCCATAGTTCGTAGACCTCGTCGTCCAGTAGAGTCGTATTCCCCACGAACACGTCCAGTTCCATCGACATCTACATCAACAAAAAGGTATATGACAATTTGTGGTTATTTTCTTATTATATTAAATTTAGCCTATTATCCTATTATAAAATAGCCTATCAAAGTATATAATAAGGAAAGTCACTTCACTGCTGTTACAAGTCATTCACGAATTTTCTCATTACGGTGAATTTTCTGCCGTCAAGGTGTTTGCGGAAAAAAGCTACAGTATCCATGAGTTCTTACTCCGCACGAGACCGTTCAGACGAAAAGGACCGCATCAGATTAGCCCGTTTCTAAATTTAGCAAGCGGGCCAATCTACAATCGCCTCAGGGTTGACTGCACTGTAAAAGGACTCTATCTCCTATAGTAACAGCTAGCTGTCAGAAAATCTGAGAGCAATCCAAAAAAGCACCAATATAGCAGGCTTATTATTGCACATGGTTCACTAACTCACTGGATAGTTGGCTACATTACTTACTATCACTGGGAATGCTGAGCAAGGCACCAAAAGTTAGATATACCGCTCTGTGATTTTTTTCCCTTCAGGACAAAACGTTAAACTTACCTTTATAAATCAACTGATACTCCTCTCGCGAGTTCACCTGCAATCAATCAGGGGCACACCATAATATCTAGCTATGCCGCTTGCTAGCTAGCGAACTATAACTTGGTCAATATTAATGAAAAGCATCAGTAGAATACAGTTATTGCGCAGTTAAATTAAAAAAAACTAAGCTATTGTGCCAGCCGACTGGCCCCGTGTGAATGACGGCCTATCGAATTGTGTACTTAAATCAGTCCACTTAATTTCAAACGGAACATTGTCCTATCGCTACATTGCTCTGCTTATTTCCAGCCCTAAATCCCCGTTCTGCGTTTGGGGGAGGGGTTGTCAGCATGGTTAGCAGACTTCATTTTCTCTGGCCAAGCTCCCGAATACGCTTCGCAGCGCACTACTGCCCCCTGCTGTATTGGGTGTGGAATTGGCAATGAACAAGAATTATTATGCAGAATTATTGTTCAGTAATATTTTCATTTAATTTACGTTAATAAATGGGCTGCTGTACGACAGCAATTTTGCTGCAATTTAATAAGAAGAATAGGAAGATGGAGAAGAAGAAAAAGCATCATCTTCATCAGTAGCAGCAGCAGTAGCATCTTCAGCACCATCATCATTATTATCGTCATCATCAACCTCGTCATCATCATCATATTAATAAGGTTATTGTGGCGTTATCACGTCTTCACATTGAGTGTGTGTGCGTGCGCGTGTGTGATGTTCCTACACTGAAAGATCACGTGGTGATTATGGGTTAATACCGTAAAAAAATCCCATTTTTAAAAAGCGTTTGTTTCAGTCACAGCATAATTAATAATTCATTACTAAGCTCTTCTGAGCATAATATGCTTTTATTACGTCGAGCAATATAGATTCTTACCATTGAGGTAACCCACGCGGAGAGAGGGAGGGAGGGAGGGAACAGAAGAGAGGGAGGGAGACAGAGGGAGGGAGACACCACTGATGGTGTCATAAATACGGGCGATTCCCGCTATCCTTGCGGAAATAGAAAATATTTATATAATTACATAACCTATGGATTATTTACTGGGGCCTGGTTTTACATTGTAAAAAGATGATAGTCGGGATTCGCGGAACATCGTTGTTTTCTTTGTTCAGTCTGCATCGGTAAAAGAGAGGGCTGGCACCGATATTGATTTCAACTGTCATCGATATCTAAGGTTCTTTATTTAATTCAAACAAGAAACAAGGGCTGTCCCGGTCTGGGTGATTTTGATCTGAACTAATTTTCTATGAATTTACGTAGGCCTATGGTTTTGCATTATCCAAATATTTAGAAGGATTTTGCCATAGAACCGAAAACGGTGACGGATTGAGAGGCATCGTTGGACCGAGATTATCTAGGCGAATGGGAAGACTGATCGCTGTTGTTTTTCATATGCCAAGGAACGGACATTGAAAGAAAAACACCCGGAGCGATGCCTGCATCTGCTACAGAAAAAAGGAAAAGCTTTATTTTTTGCTTATGCTAGTTACAGTTCGCGTGTGTTCCCGTGCCAGTGGCCACATTTTCCACGCCAGCATAGGAAACGAGCACGAGGACCGACCGCGCGCGCGGATTTACAGCATTCGTAATTCCGAGAAATGTGTAGATTATCGAGATTTATTTTACTTGAATCCATTTCGCGTTCGTGTTACCGAGCCAGAGTGCTTTGAGAAGAAGAAGGAAAAATGCACGCACACGTGTAGCCTACATATGCGCGCACAGTATCAGCGTCCGCGAAGCTTCTACGTTCCCCGCGTTTCATCTTCCCCGGAGGGAGGACAGAAAAAAGAGAGGTCGTTTGCTGTCCGAGAGTCCACTCAACTGTAAAACTGCTGAGAGAGCGAGAGAGTCTGGAGCACAAGGAACAATCTTTAGGCCTGCATTACTAAGAGCCTTTATGCGCTGCACGAGACGGATCATCTGCTTATTGAAGGCGAATGGTTTTACTGCACTTCTAGTTCGAGCACAGCCTGGGCGATTGGCCCAAAACTGTGACTGGGGGTGTTGAACACTATATAAACCACAGCATTAAATAACGGTTGGTTATTATCGCGATAATTAAAACCAAAATGGGCAGCGACTGTGAGATTTACAAGCGAGAGCTGTCGAAAATGTCCGACAAGGACTTGCTGGCCTTTTCCAAAGAGGAGCTGGTGGCCCGACTTCACAAGGAAGAGTCCGACAAAATGTCAGCTCTGATACAGCGCGGACGACTTATGAAAGAGGTCAACAAACAACTACAGGGACATCTGCTCGAAATCCGGGAACTGAAAGCCGTAAACCAGCAACTTCAGGAGGAAAACCAAGAGCTACGCGACTTGTGCTGCTTCCTGGACGACGACAGGCTCAAGGTAAAGGTGCTGTCTCGCGAGTGGCAGCATTTCGGCCGCCACGCGGCCAAAGTGATGCGCGAGGACCTGGGCGGCTATCTGAAGAAGCTGACCGAGCTGGAGCGTCTGCAGAGCGCGCTGGCGAAGGACAACATGGATCTGAAAGAGATGTGCTTGGTCCTGGAGGAGGAGTGCGCCAGCAGGAGCGACTGCAGTCCCGGCGGGTCCGCGGAACTGCGGAGCCTCATGGGCATGGTGGTCCGTGACCTGGGCGACGGCAGCTCCAGCACCGGAAGCGTGGGTAGCCCGGACCAGCTCCACCTCGCGTGCTCACCTGACGACTGAACCTGAGGCTGGAAACCGGCGCACCTGTCCTCCGCGTGGAAGAGAGGACGCGGGAACGAGAGACGTTTGACACCAACACACACAGAAAAAATGTGAAGAACAAACCCCTTTTATAGACGACGAAGCACGATGTTCATTTTGAATGGCATGTTTACTATTGTATTGGCTACACTTGGACTTGCTATAAATGTGAACTAAAGAAACAGACATTTCAATAGTCTGAGAAAAAACGACAACACACATGGTTATTGTATTGGGCGCTCAACTGACATTTAGGAAGCTAGTGGATATAATAAGTTTTTATAAGGTCTTTCATAATTTTCTGTGATACAGCTTTTAGTCGATGAGGTTTAATTATGAGGGGATGGGTTGATCTCTTAGGAACTCAAATTTAACTAAGATACCACACTGTTGCACTGCACTGTTCTGGACTTGCACGGACTCACTGTAATTTTGCAAGGGATTCCCAGATGCGCATGGCGAATGCGCGCATTGTGAGCTGTGTGGGATTTGGTACGGGACCTGGCCGTGGTGCTGAAAAGTTGACCGTGTCGGAGGAAAAACGTTCCTGTGTTCACGGTGGCGGTCTCGTCACATGGTACCAGTGGAATCCCAGCGACACGGCGCGCGGAGCTCAGGCTTAATTCTCAGGCGTCGATGAAAAAAAAAAATTATACACGTGCCTGTATTGCTTTGATGACACGGGCGGCTATCTATTCTTTTGTATTTGACAGAACGACAGATCCTCTGTGCCCTGAGTATTTTAGGAAGTTTCCCGCCGTCCTTCTGTCAGTCAATCGCATTTCCCAGGACATTACCTTCGTGCACGACCCCCGAAGTCAGTAAAGCAACTGTCATGTCTCGCGCGAATAACGACATTTAACGAACAGCGGCTTTAACGTTTCTACGGGCATTAAATTCTGAATGAGCCTCAGGTTCCCACAACATACCCAGAGAAACTGTGTTAGAGAACTTTCTGCGGAAGGCGTTTTGTAATTTCTTTATTGTTTACATTATTGTTGGATGGGCCATGGCTGTCACGTGGATCTGAAGCAGGCACGATAATAATGAAGCACACTGTCCTTTGACTACAGAACACCTCAAACTCAAGCGCATTTTTCTTTCCTATAGTGTAATAAATTGGTGGGGTCTGAGGGGGGGCGTGCATACTCCACAGATGTCAACATGAATCGGACAAAGAGCCATGTTATTCATTTGGAGCCTTTGAAGTCTTTTAATAAATTGCGGCCCCAACGAAACTGATAGCAGCCATGTTTGCATGACACCAGTTTTTTAAAGCAATCTCTGTATTTATGCTATTTATAATGTTTGCAAAAACAACGTCATTTTCCGACAAGTTCAATAAAACGGACCTCTCTACTTTTCGGTGTTGCTGTGCAATTGTTTGCCGCTAGGGGGACCCACACCAGTACCGAGGGTGATTCCAGCCTTTTAAGGGCCTTCTGGCAGTGAGTTAACGAACTTTGCTCTGTGGGGTTTTCCAGAGCAGCCGAATTCAGTTGGTTTTATCCCCCTTATGGGTGGGATTGCGAGTGGGAGGGAATTGAATGTACTAATTTACAGTGTTTTCGGTTGGCAGAACGTTACATTTATAAAGGAAGGTTCGTTTCCAGGGGTTTGTTCTGGTGTGCTTTCCTTTGTTGGCATCTAATGGGTTAAAGTTTTCCAGACAAATTTACAACTGGTCTGGTGCACACGACCCAGTCAGAAGAGTGAGGGAATTTTAACAGAGAGAGAAGGAAGTTTGTTCAGTAATTGCCTGTAGGTGTGTCAGTGTGAGTGCGTATGTGTGTGTTTGTACATGTGGTGCCTGTGTGTGCGCATATGTGTGAGTGTTTGTGCATGAGTATGTGTGTTTGTACGTGTGTATGTGCATGTGTGCTTGTGTGTATGTGTGTATCTAAGCAAGTATGTCAGGATAAGCAAGCTGTCCCCCATTTAAAGGCCCAGAGCTCACTGGACTAACCACTAGTCCACACTGCTACTGAAAGGCCTCCATCAGATCCAAACACACGTGTGCTCTCTTACAGGGGAGAGGGGGCCTCAGACACACATTTAAATGTGCCCAAAAGGGGCCTGAAACACATTAATCTGCCACCCCTCCCTCCCCCCCCTCCCCCCCCCCCCCCCCCCCCCCCCCCCCCCCCCCCCCCCCCCGGAGCGCAATACACAGACCACAAGCACAGTTTCACTGCCTTTATTGTTCCTTAAGCTGATACAGTGCTCAGTGTACACTCACACACGTGCAATTCTGAGACCAGCAAACGTACAAGAAAATAAACAAATTCATCTGATCTATAAATATATATTTTACTGTTTTCCGTTTGTTCTCGAGGGTCCCGCCTTCGTTTCATTTCTCGGTAAAGTCGTGCACTCTCAGAAATCTACTGACCGTTTGTTTGCATATACATTTTATACCATTATACCATACACCATCAGCAATCAACGGCTTGTGCATAGCTAGCACACAAGCATAGTCAACATACAATTCAACAGTCGTGTTTCTCTTTAATCTACATTTTATAGGTTCTATTTGATCACCTAAGAAACAAAGGCACAGTATATTAATACATTTCTGTCGGCACTTTACGTCCATACTCGGGTTTTACGCACGCGGCTTTTCCATGCACAGCTTCTACATTCCGCGCATGTGCGGGTCCATCGGGTCATTTGTCGTCATAATCAGCCTTCTTTTCGATTCCCCGCTTGCAGGGAATCACAAGCAATAACATAGACATGTCCTTTATTTATACAAACGAATGGATACTATTGGTTCCTATTGAATAAGTAGCATTCACATACTCGACAGGGGGCGGATGGGTTTGTCAGAAACAGGAATCTGACTCACCTCTGTATCTGTCATTCTTAATGAAATATCCCTTTGCAGTTGGTTAGGGTTCATTCCTAGAGCAGCAGAACACAGCAGCTTAATGTTTAAGATCCCTTGAACAGCACTGACCGTACGCCAGCGAGTAACGTTTATTACAAATGTAGTGCCAATTTTTATTCAAAGAAAAGTTTAGAAAGAAAATGGAAGGGAATAAAAATAATTTATGAAACCTCTTCTTAGGTTTCATAAATATGGAATGAATTTATCTAGATGTAATTTCGGTAGCAAGCAGAAGGGGGATCTCCGCCAAATCTATAACTTGGAAGGAGTTGTTTAATATATGTGAGCCCATTACTACCGTGACTGATTGCGATGCTTCCACCTGTGCGCGTGTTAACCGGAGTTAACCCAGAGCCACGCCCCCGGAATGGCCCATGATGTCATTATGCGACTGTGATGTCACAAAGGCAAGTTCTGGGCTGTTGGTCGGAAGTGGAGTGTTGTGTGGTTTTTTCGCTCTCACGCTCTGGTTGCTTAGCGATCGCCACATGAAGCGTATAATCACCATTACAGCATTTCATTACCTCGTGCTGAATGAGTGAACGTCTAATATCCCCTTCCTGAACTCACAGACGCCAAATACTTTGTACGCTTTGTACATTTAGATCTTACATTTTTGTATTTTGCATATTTAGTGGATCCTCTCGTCCAGAGGCACCTCAAAAAGCGCACTTTTATTTAAACTGCCTATTCATCCAGGTGGATATTTTACTGAAGCATTGAAGGTGTAGTGCCTTTGCTCAAGGGTGCGGGAGCCACACCCAGCCTGGGATTCGAACCTCTGACCAACCCCGGTTCCCTAAACTACACTGCCATCCTTCAGAAGAACAGTTCTGGGTTTATGCTTCGCATTCGCTGACTGCTTCTGTTGCTCCAACGACAGGCTTCTTCTGTCAGCAAAAGCACTGGCAGCAGCAGAGGCCATTTGCTTTATGTGTTCCTCGAAAAATAATAATATAATGGACTGCACTTACGGTATATAGGGTGCCTCATAGATTTCCAAGTGGGGGGTGACTCACTACAGCCAATGTGTAACAACCTCCCATACGACCCCCCCCCCCCCACCCCACTAGCCATTTTGTGCCAGAACACTCATCACCCATGAGCTAGTGGAGGAAGTTACTGAGTCAAAATGGGGGGGTGGGGGGGGGGGGGGGTGACTAGGTTGGCAGGTAGAGAAAGTCTGAAGGGACATTAGGCCCAGACACAAGGAAATCCCCCCCTCCCCCATGTTTAGCATAAAATGGAATCAGAGCTCACAGACATGAAGGTAACATTTCATATATGATACAGAACAGGAAATTATTGACTTTGATAGAAGTCCCCTGTGAATAATAATAATCATTATCATCATCATCATCACCAGTACGGGCAGCATTTCCCTGTGATGGGAGGGTGTGGCCTTGTGAACCTTAAAATTAAGAGGAGCTCTCATGCATTTACTGGTATGGGACCAGTCATTTAGGATCAATGATTGACAGCTCACTAGCTCCACCCATTAAGGGTTCGGCTAACTCATCTATCTTTGACATAATCCTGTCTTTTCAAACGGACGTTTTTTTCTTCTTCTCTCTCTCTCATCAGTTCCTCTCCCCACCTTTTGATTCTGATTGACTTTCTCAGCCAGACTGAAGAGTTCTAGACTCACCGCTGATCCACAGCCAGTTCAAACCAGTTCTGACCAGTTCACACAGGGCACAGGCCAAACAAAACAGAACATTCCTGACAACCGCCTCTTGTGATGTCATAATAACTCACATGGCATATCACGTGACTCGAAAATGCTTCTCCCATAGTCGTACTTTCAGTTTGTAAGGATGTCGTGGGCGTGTCGACGAAAAGCAGCAGAATGAAAGTGTGACTGAGGAAGTGCCAGTCTTCGGTCGTCCATCTTTAGAAGAGTAGAAATACTGAGAAGAAGCGGAAGCTGAAAGGGTTCCAGCACACACACAATCCTTCAGCCCACACTGGCCAATCAGATCAGTTCAGCTGAGCCAAGTCTCCATTCCCATTGGCGGGTTTCAGGACCTCTCTGAATTTCGGCCAATCAGTGTCAAAAGACTGAAGAGTTCTACGAGGAGGGGAAAAAACAAACCCCAAAAACCTCCTCCCTCAACCCTGTGCTGAGCAGGCAGCCAATCAGAGGGTGATGAGGGTGGGGGAGTTGAGGGAGTGATCGGACGATTGGTCGCCGCTGCTGCTGCTACGGCGATGGGCCGCTCCGCAAGGCTGGGGCTTCTGAGAGGAGTGGGCCGTACCAAGCGGGCCGGAGGAGGGGGGGGGCGGGCTGAGGCGGTGAGCCGCAGCCGGGACCCCCGGCTCCAGGGGGGCGGCGGGGGGGTAGGTGAACACCAGGCTGGCGGTGAAGGGGGTGAGGGAGGGGGTGGAGATGAAGGTGGGGGTGTGCAGGGACTCGGGTTCGGAGGGCGAGGGGGGGGTGGAGGAGTCGGTGACGGGGGCTGGGAGGGTGATCCTCGGCCTGCGGTGGCGGGACGGGCCGGCCACGGGGGGGTCCTCGGGTTCGGTTTTGACCCGGCCCCCAGCAGCGCGTCCCCTGGTGCTATGGTCCGAGTCGGAGTCAGAGCTCTGGATCTTGCAGATGGGCTGGTGGGCCTCCAGAACCAGCTCCAGCTTCTCCTTCTCTTTCTCCAGCCCAGCGATCTCCTTCTGCAGCTCCGCCTTATCGCTCTCCAAACGATCCGTCTCCTGGAGGAGGGGGGGGGCAGCGTCAGTCCCTGTCTCACTTAACACTTCCATACACCAATCACAAGAAAGCAATACTCAGCTGGAACCAACAACGGCTAATTACATCCCAATTACAATGATCCTGAACTAAGTGAGCCAGCCTGGTTCAGCTCTACAGTGGAAAAGGGCTATAATGAGCCAGTCTGGTTCAGCTCTACAGTGGGAAAGGACTATAATGAGCCAGCCTGGTTCAGCTCTACAGTGGGAAAGGGCTATAATGAGCCAGCCTGGTTCAGCTCTACAGTGGGGAAGCGGTATAATGAGCCAGTCTGGTTCAGTTCTACAGTGGGAAAGGGCTATAATGAGCCAGCCTGGTTCAGCTCTACAGTGGGAAAGGGCTATAATGAGCCAGCCTGGTTCAGCTCTGCAGTGGGGAAGCGGTATAATGAGCCAGCCTGGTTCAGCTCTACAGTGGGGAAGCGGTATAATGAGCCAGCCTGGTTCAGCTCTACAGTGGGAAAGGGCTATAATGAGCCAGCCTAGTTCAGCTCTACAGTGGGAAAGCGGTATAATGAGCCAGCCTGGTTCAGCTCTACAGTGGGGAAGGGCTATAATGAGCCAGCCTGGTTCAGCTCTACAGTGGGAAAGGGCTATAATGAGCCAGCCTGGTTCAGCTCTACAGTGGGGAAGCGGTATAATGAGCCAGCCTGGTTCAGCTCTACAGTGGGAAAGGGCTATAATGAGCCAGCCTGGTTCAGCTCTACAGTGGGGAAGCGGTATAATGAGCCAGCCTGGTTCAGCTCTACAGTGGGAAAGGGCTATAATGAGCCAGCCTGGTTCAGCTCTACAGTGGGAAAGGGCTATAATGAGCCAGCCTGGTTCAGCTCTACAGTGGGAAAGGGCTATAATGAGCCAGCCTGGTTCAGCTCTACAGTGGGAAAGGGGTATAATGAGCCAGCCTGGTTCAGCTCTGCAGTGGGGAAGCGGTATAATGAGCCAGCCTGGTTCAGCTCTACAGCGGGGAAGCGGTATAATGAGCCAGCCTGGTTCAGCTCTACAGTGGGAAAGGGCTATAATGAGCCAGCCTGGTTCAGCTCTACAGTGGGAAAGGGCTATAATGAGCCAGCCTGGATCAGCTCTACAGTGGGAAAGGGCAATAATGAGCCAGCCTGGTTCAGCTCTACAGTGGGAAAGGGCAATAATGAGCCAGCCTGGTTCAGCTCTACAGTGGGAAAGGGCTATAATGAGCCAGCCTGGTTCAGCTCTACAGTGGGAAAGGGCTATAATGAGCCAGCCTGGTTCAGCTCTACAGTGGGGAAGCGGTATAATGGGCCAGCCTGGTTCAGCTCTACAGTGGGGAAGCGGTATAATGGGCCAGCCTGGTTCAGCTCTGCAGGGAGGTGTGTGGCTGAATGAGAGGTCGCTGGCTCAGCTCTGCAGGGAGGTGTGTGGCTGAATAAGAGGTCGCTGGCTCAGCTCTGCAGGGAGGTGTGTGGCTGAATAAGAGGTCGCTGGTTCAGCTCTGCAGGGAGGTGTGTCGCTGACTGAGAGGTCGCTGGCTCAGCTCTGCAGGGAGGTGTGTCGCTGACTGAGACTCACGTTCTGCAGGGTGTCCGTTAGCTCCCGGCGGCGATTCCGACACTTGGCCGCGGCAAGTTTGTTTCTTTCTCTCCGGATCCTTCTCCTCTCCAGCTCCTCCGGGGTAAACTAGAGATAGAGAGAGAAAGAAAGAAAGAAAGAAAGAAAGAGTGGGAGAGAGCGTGAAAGAGAGAAAAGAAGAGAAATAGGAACAGGTTTGTGTAAAACGGGAATCGCGTGTTTAAAAAATATCATGACAGCCACATGATTGCAGACAAAAAAAATTATTTTTGATTTAGTGAATTGAAGCAACAGCATGAAAGAGAATGATTTTGAAATTATGATTGTGCTGCTGCCCCCTCATGGAAATACTTTGTCATTGCACCCTGTTGGGAAATCACACATGCATACACACACACACACCCTGCCACACAACATATCTGCACCCCTCTCTTAAAACTTTTAAAAGGCCCCCCACCCCCAACCCCAAGTCCCTGCCCTCCTCTTTCTCTCCCACTTGTAGTGGTGACTCACCCCCAGACCCCCACTGTGACTCAGGTACGACTCATAGGACCCACCCCCATGAGTCACAGCAGTTCACTTCCTGTCCTGCCTTTTTTTCATTTTTTATTCTGTGGCCATTTTGCCGCCAAAATCTAAAGACCCTCGCAGGAAATTCCCAAAATGAGTTACCCTGGTTAGGTTGCGCCCCTCGCAGGGGTTTGTGGTTTTGATTATGGCTACGGTTCGTCTCCGAAGCGAGTCTCTGCGGTCGGCGGGACTGATGTGGTGTTGCGTTAAGTAATGAATAAGGATATCTGAGAAAGTGCCGGGGGGAAGGGAATGAGGATGAGTGTGTGTGTGTGTGTGTGTGTGTGAGAGAGGGTGTGCGTGTGTGTGTGTGTGTGTGTTAGGGTGTGTGTGTGTGTGTGTGTGTGTGTGAGAGAGAGGGTGTGTGTGTGTGTGAGAGAGAGGGTGTGCGTGTGTGTGTGTGTGTGTGTGTGTTAGGGTGTGTGTGTGAGAGGGTGTGTGTGTGTGTGTGTGTGTGTGTGTGTGAGAAGAATTGCTCTGCCTGGCACACTCACCTGGTCTTTACTGTCAGCTACAACCTCATTCATTACACTTTGCACATAGACATAATTAATCAAGAGAAGCACTTTACACTGTCACACGTACAAACACTCAACACACTATAATCAAACACACATACACTAAACTCAATCAGGCATACACATACACACACACTATAGTCAATCACACATACACTAAACTCAATCAGACATACACATACACACACACTATAGTCAATCACACACACATATACGCTACACTCAATCACACATACACAGAATTACACACGCATACTTCAGTTAAGTACACAGACACACTCTCTCTCTTTCACAGACACATATACACACTAGAATCCCTTACACACCCATTTTTCTCCCTGCTTAACTGATTTTAGCATAAAGAGATCAGAAATTCCAGACATCTCATAAACAAACAGTTCAGTTGCAACCCTGCCGTGACCCTGCTCTGACGCCAGGCTCACAGGGTCACAGGGTCACAAGGTCAAAGGGCCATGGCGTCAGGACCCAAAGTGTTTGTTCCATATGTACACCCTACAGGATGTTACACACACGGCCCTGAGTCAACAGCCTCTGTCTGTCCTGCGTCTGTGTCATGTCTGTCCTGCGTCTGTCTGCCCTGCGTCTGTGTCACGTTTGTCCCGCGTCTGTCTCCGCCCCCTTTTTTACTGATTGACAGTGGAGTCTCGTCGTGCCTCGGGCCGGTGTGTTCACAGGGGTGGAGAGAGCGCAGACGGGCGTGTGAGCGGCGCACGGGAGCACGGGGCCGAGCGTGCAGCGAGCGCTGGCGCCTGAACATACCTGCTCGTCCGGGCGTCTTCTCGTCGAGCCCAAGGTTGCCATGGAGGCCCTGGACGCCAGGGCGGGGTGGTGCAGCGGGGGGGGTGGGGAGCAGCGCAGGGCCGGCTGGGGGGGGTACGGGGGCAGGGGTGGGGGCGGGGGTGGGAGAGAGGGGCCAGGTTGTGGCCAGAGAGAGGGCTGGACGAGCCACTGCAGGTCCTGGCTGGAGGTGATGGCATTGAGACTGGGGACAAAGTTGGCTGGACCGCCCAACGAAAACTTCTGCTGGTGGTGGAGGAGAGAGGGATGGTGGGGAGGGAGGGAGTGAGACAGGGAGGAAGAGGGGTTGGAAGGAGGGGGAGTCTGAGAGCGGGAGAAAATGGGGGAAGAAAGGAGTGGAGGAGGAGGAAGGGGAGAAGATGAGTCAGGGAGAGAGAAAGATGGAGAGAAGGTGGGAGAGAGGGGGGAAGGAGGGGTGGGGAAAGAGTTGAGGAAAAGGGGAGAGAAAGGGAGAAAAAGGTGGAGAAGAAGTCAGGGAGACAGAAAGATAGAAGGAGAGATAGAGGGTGTGAGAGGTGGGTTGGAGGAAGAAAGATGAGAAAGGGGAGAGAGGAACAGAGAGAAAAACAGTGAAGAGAAGAGGAGAACGAGGCAGGGGGAAGAGAAGAATGAGTGAAAGAGAGAGAAGGATAGGAGATGAGGGAGGGGGAGAGAGAAAGAAGAACAGAAGTTAGACATGTGAGCAATGTATAGGTGTGGAATGTGTCTCATGCGTATAAGAGTATGAATGTGCAGGCTGAACACAGCACCAGTGCACCCACTGAAAGACTGCTTTCCACACCCTCTCCCACTCACACACAGAGATGAATCTCCCAGCCATTTAATCTGATGCTTTTGGGTCCATGACACAGCCTGAGCTGTTTTGAGTCACAGCCTGTTAATATCCCCCCAGCTATGTTTAACAATTAACAGGACAATTCAGCTTGTTAATGTGTACAACGGAGCATATTACCAAGCGTGCATATGCACTACTACAGCTAAAAATAGGAGCATTACACAGCTACCAATGTGAATATGAATAAACAATCACATGGCTTAATAAATACTGTGAACACAAACAGGGTTTGGCCCCTTAAGGAAAAGGAGACTGTTCTATTGATGACATCACTGATTAGGTCATGACTGGCACACCTGTCCAGGTGTTTCTGGGGCCAGGTGAGTGGCTGAGAGTCCACACTGTGATGTCATCTGGAATGGCACATGGCATGAGTGTAATCCTGAACTCTGCATGAACAAGACTGTAGTGTTGTGCATCTGTCTCTTTTATTATTATTATTATTATTATTATTATTATTATTATTATTATTATTGTTATTATTTATTATTATTATTATTATTATTATTATTATTATTATTATTATTATTATTATTATCATTAATAATAATAGTAGTAGTAGTAGTAGCGCTAATGATACCATAATACTTTTCATTCAAGATGCATGTTGCTTCAATGGACTTAATATTTAAAAATATCAATCAGAAAATGTGAAATGTCAGTTTAGGGATGCACTAATGTTAAAGAATAATAACAGTATTTCCGAACCTGTTGAGGTTGTGTGGTTGTATTGTCAGGATCCGCTGTTCTGGAGTTCGCTGCCGTAGTTCTAGGTGAACCTGTTCCTGAGGACTGGTCCGTGCCCCGATTGAAGTTTCCGAAATTCCGGTACATATTTTGACCAACCAAAGTCCAAAAACGTTTGGTTGACAGTCGTGACTCAGAAGATAATCCAGCAGAACAAGGTATAAATCAATATAATGTCGTCGGAAGAAAAGTTTTGTAATTCGATTTTGTTTTTAACTTACAGAGTAAAGTTACTATCCCAGTCTGACACATTCAAAGTGAGGAAACCCCTTTTTGAGTGAGTCGAGATCAACGTCAAACACACAATGGGGGAAGTTAAGAAAACGTAAACCACAAATGTCCTTGCTATTCCACAAAACCTGTAAAATAGAGACAAAATACTATTTGTAAACATTACGTTTTAACTGTATTAGACAGTGTGAAGAAATGTCTATGATATTTTTAAATTATTGACCGACACAAGCACACCAGTGCTCCCCTACAAATGTAATGCAATGGTGCAGTCATTTGAAGTTACTGGAAGAGGGTCGATCGAAAGTGACGTATATGACCAAATATGGCGAGTTTCCGCCCACTTTCTACCCGGGATTTCTTTTTAGGCAGAACTGACTGAAAGCACGTTTCTGCTAGACTCCGCTCTCTGTCTATTTTAACCCCGTTCATCCCTCGTTACACCTGTGTCAGTTACTGTTTCAAAGCAATAAGGCATCAGTGGCAGTTCTCAAGCCGGAGTGAGCGTTCTAAACGCGCATAAAATAAATGTTTTCGACCAACACCGCGAGACACTCACACGAACAACCGGAAAACTAAGAAATTGTTATGGGGAAAATGATAATGGGCCGCTACACGAGTTTCCTCTGAAAGGCGACGCACGTGCTCCTGACTCATAAACATGGATAATAGCATCCACGGTGTCCGTGAACCCGGCAAGTGTGATATCGTACTTCCGTTATGTCGTGTGTCTGCTCAAAGTATGGCATTGTGGAGATCGGCAGGTGGCTCTACGCATCCCGACGGGGTTATGACTCAGCTGTAAATACAAAAGGGGGAAAGTTGAGGGAATTTGAGACAAATACTGTTTCAGCCAGAATACAACTTGTATTCCGAGCTATTTAACCTCGATACAGTTGACAATGGGGACGAAACTGTGCGTAATTTGCGATTGGTAACATCCCCCTGAACTCCATCCTTAGTTGTTGTCTAAATGTATTCGCCGCTTTGGGTGACTGCGAATAAAACATAACGACGCCATGATGTAGCCTTAGCATATTTCCAAAACTGAAGAATTTAAAAGTCGATTGATTCATAAATATGGGGTTAAATTGCGCGCCGAAAGCTGACGAGTAGTTGCCCACAGGGAGACCGCGGGAGCCAATCCGGATGTTCCGGATTCTGGGCACGCTTTCTCTTGACCACATCAACCTATCCCAGAGCGCGCGGAGGGACAGACGGGCAGTGACTCTGTCAGTCAGGAATGGGGTTTACCAGTCAGCTTAATTCGTTCAGTACAGTAACTGTCACAGTGTTCCCATATACATGACCTTTCACCCCATTTTTTCCTCATTGAATTTTACTTCGAATATGCAACGTAATTGACACAGGGAAGATATCATAAAATTTAATCGACCACCTGCATTGTATGTATGTATGTGATTATACAAACAATGATTACGACTGATTATTAATTATGAATATGATGGCGATGACGATGGTGGACAAACTGGATTAAAACATGACAATAAAACGCATGACAATTTTTACAGAATTAAGTGAACTACTAGCTATTGAAGCTAATGCAGCTGAGAAGCCACTGGAACACTTATCTGCTTAACTAACTGAGCGGCGCAGCAGCGGGCAGGCGCGAGGGAAACATTGGGAGAGAGAGAGAGAGTAAAAGAGACAGCTGTCTGTAATTATCGAGTATATAAACGGCATGAATTCCCGGCAATGTTACTCACTGCCGTGCGGCTTTAAAGTGAATACGAGACGCCGCTGTTGTTTATCTGTTTTCACCTTCTTTCCCCCGGCCAAATTATGAATCACATCAGTTAAAACTCACGTGTGAAAGGTAGGCTAGTAATTAAATTACAGGTATGATTTATTTTTCTAATTACAGTCGATATTGTTCCTTTTTAATAGGCTGAGTGTATTGGCCTGGAGTAACGAAATGGAAGCATGGATATCGGCGCGAGGAATGTGTTCATAAATTATATGTGTGTGGCATTGTCAACGGGGGAGTGAGTCACGTTCGGCAACGAGAGTAAAAGCGGTTGAATTCCCCTTTCGTCCGGCGTGTCTGCTCGATGTGTCACGTTCCGTAGCCGCTTCCTTGCCTCCTTACAAAAAGTTACCATCCCTGACTTCGGCGCCAACCGCGTCCCATACAGTATGTTGCCATT
This sequence comes from Anguilla anguilla, assembly GCF_013347855.1. NCBI lineage: Eukaryota > Metazoa > Chordata > Actinopteri > Anguilliformes > Anguillidae > Anguilla > Anguilla anguilla. Next base: position 53,875,882 of record NC_049209.1, read on the forward strand.
ACTGATCTTTTTTTTCTTTTTTTTGTACACACAAAGTTTATCAGTCCATCTTCTGTTAGAGGCAAGCAGAATGAAGGACAGTTTTGCTGGTGAAACAAGATTTGGTTTCTTGGGAGAACCGCCTGTCATCTGATCTCGTGCCATATGGCTCATTCATCTCTGAAAGGGTCCTGGTCCTTTTCAATATGCAAGATCGATGTGCAGTATGTTCATATCAATTCATTGCTAGACTACTACGCATATGAGACTCTTGACAGCGCGAGACTCAGTTGTCCAGCAGTGTGCCTCCTCCCTGAAGCTGAAATGAAACCTACGCCTGTGTGTCTGTAAAATGCATTTACATTCGGTTTTTAATTCGATTTCGCGGCTTTCGGAAATGACACGCGGGGAAGGCACGTGCAGGGTCTCGCGCTTTGTGCTGAGTCTGGCATACAGCGGTTGAGTCATTTCTGAGTGCTTCTGAAGCTCTGGTGTGTCCTATCCTTCAACTCACAATTAGATGTGCGCGAAATTTGCACGCTGATGCTTAACCTTGGCTGTCTTAATGTTTTGATTCCCGTAAATTAGTCAACGTCTGACGAGTCCCATAATAACCGAATGTAAACAAATTCTCCCTGTATGGAGGAAAACATAATCGACGTCAACATAAAGCATGGATCGATATAAAGCTACTAACTTTATCTGCTCAAATTCTATCGTGGGTTCCTTCATGACCGTTTTTTAATGTTCCGGGCAGGCTATCATTTCCAACAGCCGATCCAAGAACAGGACTACGCGAATGTAATCCCATAAACCTCGAATCTATGCATTATGGGAAATTCTTAAACTGGTCCAGAATCATTACTGTAGGTTAAACATTCAAATCGACTTCCTCGGTGCTAACGGGAGCCGCACTGAAATGACTGAACGTCCTTTCATCCAATCATTGTGTAGTTTTCGAGAAGTAGAAATTCCCTTTCGACCAATCCAAGACATGAAGCACGCCACGCTGGCACGAGCCCATCAAAGAATCAGCGGGCGTGGGGCTTCGGTCACAGACGCTCTGTAGTAGATTTCTGTGATTTACTTTTCTAATTTCTAATGTAACATTTTAGAGAAAGAAAATACGATATTTTATAGTGTGAATAGGATATAAATTAAGCTCTTTAGAACTTTTAAGCTCAGGGTAGTGGTAAGTCTGTTTCCGTCTTGCAAGACTTGCAATGGACGTTCCACATCACGGCTATCGATCGAGTAAGTATAGCCAATACGAAATAAAGCGGTAACAAGGATGCATGGAAGTGTTTGTCAGGCCCAGCATTTCCGTTCCTTCCAATTCGTTAGTCACAACTGATCTGCGCGCGTATTTCTGAACGAGTGCGGCTTTATCTTGGTTGTGATTAAGCAATCTCGGTCTTTATCGTAAAAGCTTAGAATTTCCACTCGCCACATTCCGTTCTGCAGTTGACTACTGCTATCTCGCATTCCATTCCCATTTGGAGACATTCAGGTAAATACGCCGTCTTTCATTTGCGGAAACTCTTCAGATCCGCCATAAATTCAAAATAATAATAATAATAATAACTTTTTAAGAAGCTTGCCTATGCTATATCAGTAGCCCAATGTCGCCAAACCTGTGGATCAAATTGAGTTCTCCTGGAAGTCGAGGAATGCGACTCCCCCCCATCCCCCCATCCTCCCCACCCAGATATTACACTAATGTACACACCTTATCCTGAAAGGCCGGGTCAATTGTGTTCACTCTTCTTGCGTGAGAGCTGTAAAATGTAGTAAAGCCTAAATTAAAAGGTGATAGATTAAAAAAATATATTTATTGAGAAATCAAAATTGGCTAAAATTGCTATTGTTCATCATAATTAATCACTTCTGATTGATATAGGGTGTGGAACCACACCGCCTGTACTCAGTCAAACATTTTCTCAAATCTTTCCTCCCCACCCTGTCTCCTAGCAACAAACCCCAGAGCGCGCAGAGCACCCCCTACTGCTGGCAAGGCTTTGCTGTTCACGGACACCAGCTCTCTCTCGCCCCCCATGGCCATGCAGGGGTACTACGCGGGCGGAGCAGCAGGAGCCAGAGGAGGAGACACTAATTTCTTCGGGGACCCAGTGGCCCGTGCAGCGATGGTGTACGGCTCATCCCTGGCCTTCCAGGGCAAGGACATGGCCAACAAGGAGGTGCGAGAGATGGAGGGATGCAGTGAGAGGAGAGAGAGATGGAGGGAAGTGGTGAGAGGGGAGAGAGTGATGGAGGGTGTGGTGAGAGAGGAGAGAGATGGAGGGATGTGGTGAGGAGGAGAGAGATGGAGGGATGTGGTGAGGAGGAGAGAGATGGAGGGATGTGGTGGAGAAAGAGTGGGGCATAAGGGGATAAAATACAGATGTCCTGTGCTTCCTCTGTCCTCTCTGCTTCGAAATGGTATCACAGTGCAAAATGTCCATTTCCACAGTGACCCCGCCCCTCAATTAATATGCATTAGATGTTTCTAAGTTGTCAGTTTCTGCAGGAGAGAGATGGAACTCTGAACGTTTAGAGCACAGAGTTGGACACCTGCTGTTCTTTTAGTGTCCATGTGTGAGTGGGGGGTGAGGGGGGGTGGGGGGTGGCGTTTGCATTACTGTTGAGTCGGAGTGTAGGCTGGGAGAAGTTCTGAAATTGAAAGAATTGGATAGGATTACAATTCATTTTTAATTCTTCCCTTTCATGTATTTGCTTATTTTTTTTTTTTTTTTTCTCACCCACCACATGTTTTGTTGCTCATTTCCTGCTATGGTTGTTGCTTTCAGTGACTTGTTTATCAAATATGAGTAATAGTCACAATTCTGCAAGAAAGGTGACTCAGTGGGAACTTGATGATTTTCAAGATGAAGGGCAGGGTGACTGCTTTTAAAGACTGTGTTTTTTGCCCTGAAGGGTTTTGTGTTCCCTCTCTCTCGCTCTCTCTCTCTCTCTCTGTCTCCGTCTCCTTTACAGATCAGCCGCTTTGTGTCTGTGAACAGGCTGAAATACTTCTTCACGGTCGACACCGCGTACGTCCTGAAGAAGCTGCTGCTCCTCCTTTTTCCGTACGCACATCAGGTGACCCAGCCAACCGACCAATCAGCACCTTCCACTGCTGCAGGTAGCAGCATGCACACAGCTGACTGTTCATTTTAAGGGCCTTGTGTGAGAACTTCCTTTAGCTGCAGCCCACTGGCTCTACAGGGGGAGAGCTCACCTGGACACAGGTACAGGTGTACTTTAGCTGCAGCCCACTGGCTCTACAGGGGGAGAGCTCACCTGGGCACAGGTACAGGTGTACTTTAGTTTGCAGCCCACTGGCTCTACAGGGGGAGAGCTCACCTGGGCACAGGTACAGGTGTACTTTAGCTGCAGCCCACTGGCTCTACAGGGCGAGAGCTCACCTGGGCACAGGTACAGGTGTACTTTAGCTGCAGCCCACTGGCTCTACAGCGGGAGAGCTCACCTGGACACAGGTACAGGTGTACTTTAGCTGCAGCCCACTGGCTCTACAGGGGGAGAGCTCACCTGGGCACAGGTACAGGTGTACTTTAGTTTGCAGCCCATTGGCTGATGGCAGAGTGAATATTCCGGAAGCTCTTCAGGCCTCAGGCTAAAAGTGTTTGAGAAATTGAAATGAAACATCGCTGAAAATGCTCGTATGGTTTGAGAGGGAAACCTTATTTAGGCCCATGTGCGTGCGTGTCCGCGTGTGCATGTGTGTGCGTGCGTGTGCATGTGTGTGTGTGCGTGCGCGTGAGTGTGTCTGCGTGCGTGCGTGCGTGTCCACGTGTGCGTGCGTGCGTGTGTGCATGCTCCTGCTGTGCAGGACTGTCTGTGCTCTGACCTGATTAAAGGTGGTGTGTCGCAATCGCTGGGTTTGCTCATGTGTTGCTGGGGCTTGCGCCCGATCTGTGATGACATCACCAGGATTGGGAAGTGCGTTACCATAGGGACATGCCCCTGACGCCCCGGAATGATGTCAACGCTCCCGACCTCTACATCCCCTGTGAGTGGAGTTCCTGTCCTACTGGCAGGAGAGAGCACGAACAAGCAGTATTTTAACAGAACGCTTTACAGCTAACATGTGCTATTAACATGCAATGTGAACAGTCCAGAAAGAACATTCAGTGGCAGTTTAATTTGATGCATAACAGTGTTAGTGTCTGTCTCTCTCTCGCTCTCTCTCTCTCTCTCTCTCAGCGATGGCGTTCCTTACCTACATCCTTCTAGTGGGAATGGCGTTGGGAGTTCAGAGGAGGTACTGTCCGCTTTCGAGGCGGGGGGGGGGCTGGGGGAGCAGCAGTCTGTCAAGGGACAGGGTTTGTCAAACACCACACCGTACACCAACGTAACCCCACCTCTCCACAAATCTGGGGACATCTACCCGCAAAGCACTGAAGAGTTAAGACAGACATGGCTTCACCTTACTCTGAGAAAACAGAGGGAGCTCCACCAATCACAAAGTACAGATAGAACAATTCCACCAGTGACTGCTGGATATCCTGGATGCAGTATCCACCAATGGTCGTCAGTGTTGTTCTTTTGGTTATAACCAACATATGGTGTGATTGGTGCAATCCCTTTCAACATGTAAGCTGAAGACACAACTGTTTATTAAAGTCGTACCCTCCAGTCCACTCTCCCTCCACACGCGTGCACGTGTCCTGTGTGCTCTGGTGCCCCCCAGTGGTGGCCTGACTTTACCGCAGTGGAGCTGCGAACAGACAGGCCTCTTCAGACTGGGCACACGTGTCCTCAACTCTTTACCACAACCTGAGCACCGATTAAACAACATATACACCTTTCCTTCCATTTTACATGTGTCGTCCATCCTGCTCTAATCACTGCACCTCTCACTAACCTGTGTGAATGTGTCTGGTTCACCTGCACGTTCCCTCTGTTTTAAATCCACCAAACGGGTGTGATGTCACATCTTACTCACCGCGCGGCTCAGATTTCTTCTCATGGCAGAACCCAGAGAAATGTTGCAAAACAGGAAACGTTTATGTGGGTGTGTAGTTTTTTTTCTCCTTTGCAAACTTTTACATAATTCCTTGTCTTTTGTCATGACTAACCTCATTTAATCTGTTTCACAATATTATTTCACAATTGTTAATCCACTGATTGAACGTCTTATTCTTCCAATCTCATCCTCAAAATGTTCTCCGTCTCTCCCTCCATCTCTGGTTTACATCTCTCCCTCTCTCCCTCCATCCTTCTGGTTTACCGTCCCTCTCCCTCTCTCTCCCCCACTCCCCCTCTCTCCCTCCATCCCACTGGTTTACTGTCCCTCTCCCTCTCTCCCTCCATCCCTCTGGTTACTGTCCCTCTCCCTCTCTCCCTCCATCCCTCTGGTTTATCGTCCCTCTCCCTCTCTCCCTCCATCCCTCTGGTTTACTGTCCCTCTCCCTCTCTCCCTCCATCCCTCTGGTTTATCATCCCTCTCCCTCTCTCTCTCCCTCCATCCCTCTGGTTTACTGGACCTCTCCCTCTCTCCCTCCATCCCTCTGGTTTATCATCCCTCTCCCTCTCTCCCTCCATCCCTCTGGTTTACTGTCCCTCTCCCTCTCTCCCTCCATCCCTCTGGTTTATCATCCCTCTCCCTCTCTCTCTCCCTCCATCCCTCTGGTTTACTGGACCTCTCCCTCTCTCCCTCCATCCCTCTGGTTTATCGTCCCTCTCCCTCTCTCCCCAGGTTCAGCCCGGAGGTGTTAGGCCTCTGTGCCAGCTCGGCGCTGGTCTGGGTTGTTGTGGAGGTCGTGGCCTTGGCTCTGGCTCTCTACCTGCTCACTGTGCACTCTGACCTCTCGACCTTTGACCTCCTGGCCTACAGTGGATACAAATATGTGGGGTGAGGAGCCAAGCCAAAGGATTCTGAGTTTCTCTCCTTCACTCTCAGATTTTAAATGAAGTGCATTATTTGTATACATATGTAAACATATGTAAATATTGCCAAAGTATGGCTCAATAAATGTAAACATGAACAGTGATAGATAATCAGTAAATATAGCATTTAATCAGGACAGCTGTGATGGCAAACATAAGAAACAAAATATCTATAATAATAACCCCTCCTTTCCTCTCCAACTTTGTCAGGTCTTTGAGTCCTACCTAAGCTAATAAATGATACATTTATCAATGGCAATTAAATAACTACATCTCCCGCAATGCACCTTCCCCTCTCTGTTAGGATCATCCTCACGATGGTGGGAGGCCTGTTGTTTGGAAGGAATGGGTATTTCCTGTCTCTAGCCTGGGCTTCCTGTTCATTCATGTATTTTATCGTGAGTAGCAAGTGTGTGCGTGTGTGTGTGTGTCAGAGTTGCATGGAATATACCTGGGGATGTATGTATGCATGTTCTGTATGATTACCTTGAATAGGCAATCGCATGCACCCGGGCTCCTCAACCCCAGCTGACCCTCTCTAGCACCTCACCTGCAGCTGCTTTCTGTTTCCAGACCCTGCAGGAACTTCGCTCTGGTTTGTATAATGTAGTTAATGCTCATGAGGGTAGTTTGGTCATTTGCATAACTCGACATAGTGTCAGTTGAGTCTGCACTTGCTTTGTTGCTCTGTCTATATTCACATTATAGAAATAGGGTGCATTGTATCCTGTAGTATATGCATGTTTTGTGTGGGTGAGTGTGTTGTATAGTGTAATTTGCACGTGTTTATGTGTATAGTGTGTGTGCTGTATAGTGTGTATGTGTGCTGTATGTTAACGTGTGTATCTGATCGTGCGTTGGCCCTGGCAGGTCCGCTCGCTGCGGGGGAAGATTCTCTCCTCTCTCTCCTCGCGCTCCATGGGCCCCGGGGCCAGCGCCAAACCCCAGCTGCGCCTGTACATCACCATGGCAACTGCGGCCTTTCAGCCAATCGTCCTCTACTGGCTCACCTCTCACCTGGTCAGGTGACGGAACGGAGACCCGGAGCTGTGGCAGTGGTGTGTTCTGCCCACGCGGCTGATTGGCTTTCATCTGCCAACTTTACCTGAGTGACAGGCCCTACATCCAACCAGCACGGAGAAGCGTGCTTGTAGTCAAACACACACCAGCCACACATACTCCTTACTAACACACACTGCACCAAGTGGCTGTCAAACGCACATTGTAATAGGTGCATTTATGATACATAGTTTATTCCACCAAAGAACCTTCCATAATGATGCAAACATCCAGGGTCATCGTGGTCATCAAATCCTCAAAAAAAAGTATACCCCAGCCTAACCCTCCACCCCACCCATCCATGTTCCTGATTTGGGAGGGTTATGGGTTTTACTCAGAGCAGTAATCCAGCTAACTCTGTAATTATGTTTCATGATGCAGGTGCCAGGTGCCTTGTAGTTTTACCAAGTCAATAAAACTACAAATCAGGCAGCAGAGCAGTGTGGAGGATAGTGAAATGGATTTGTAACTAAGGGGTTGCAGGTTCAGTATCCAGGTGGGGTGCCGCCACTGTACCCTTGAGCTAAAGGTACTTCACCTGAGCTGCTTCAGGTAAATATCCAGCCGTATAAATGGACGGTATGTGAAACATAAGCTGTGTAAGTCGCTCTGGAAATGGCTGTCACTAAAGCAAATAAACATTTTATTGTTCCAAACAACAAGCCTGTTTTAATTGGTGGAAGGTGGAAGTAAATGAAACTTAATTTTCCAAGCAAACTGAAAATGGAGAAGTGGAAAGCATATGTATTTCCACACACACACACATACACCTTGCATACCCCAACAGTCAGTCAGTCAGACAGTCAGACACACAACACACACACACTTCAGAAAGGCCTGTATGCCCCTACAGTCACGTCAAACAGTTTGGGGTTGTTGAGGGTCCCCTCTCTGTCCAACAGGAAGTAGAAGCGGTGACCTTTGACCCGCAGGGGGATGAAAGTGGGGGACTCCTGCCTGTGGGAGTAGCAGGCCACCTGCTCCAGCGGCACGGTAAGGCTCCGCCCCCTGTCGGCCCCCAGGGGGGACTGCGTCGTCACGGTGACCGTCCCGCCGCCCTTGTGCAAGATGACCCGGCTGACGGACCGGCGACAGAAGAGAACACCAAATCCCACAATCGCTCCTCCTGCGGGGTCGAAGGTCAAGCGGTCAGTGCCAGGCGCACAGGACCGTGCAGTGCAGAAGGGGGAGTGGCAGAGCAGAGCGCTGACCACCACTGAGACACTAGAGTGTGAAGGATCTGCAGTGGGGAAGCTACTGCTTTCAGACATTAGCCAATTTTGTTTAAAAAAATTAATTGTGAAATACATTTATTATATTTTCCAGTAAGTCACATTTTACAGTAAATAATTGCAGTAGAAAGCTGTATAAGACAGCGCGCAATCTTAAGAGATTCTGAGACGGAATCCAAATTGACAAGGAGGCATATGCCAACATACATACACATCTTTCACTAAGATATGCCATTAATATATACATATCAGAGTTTGTTGCGCTCAGAAAGCTCAGAAATCGGACTAATTATTTTAAGGAACAATGACTTACCTACAGCCAGACACGAGAGGGTGAACCCGTACCTCCAGGCACCAGAACCTAAATTTGCGTCGATGCCAAACAGTCCCCCTGAAATCGCAGTGTTCTCGGGCGCCTGGGCGCGTCGCGAGTCTCGCAGGTTGGTAAAAGCAAAGTGAGCCAGGTAGGTCCAGAACAGCAGCTGGCCCGCACAGAAGAACGACAGCAGACGAAAGAACCGGGTTCGGTCGTGCTCAAACAGAACCACGTCTTTGGCAACGGCAGTGGACGTCGAATGGAAACGGGCAGGAGTCGCGCTCCAGCACGGCCTGTGGGCATGCGCGCGCTGACGGGCAGCGACAGCCGAGCCCAGCTCAGCCAAGCAGAACTTTTTTGCAGCGGTACTTCCGGAATTCAGTGTGCGGCTGCATAGTCTTTTCGTTACACAGAACCAGTCGCATCGGTAGTTCCGTCCGAGCGATGATACTGAGGGTAAAGACCGCGAAGTCGCAGCCCAGGCGGTAAGGTGTGCCACACTCCCGTCCTGCATCGCAGCGGTTCCGACCGCAGTCCGCAGCGGAGCGGCATTTGTCCTGAATATGAACCGAATGCAGCGCTGCGCTCCAAAATAAGGAGATCCGGGGACACCGGCTAGCAGATAACGAAGGCCCATTTTAAATGTCCGTCTTTCCTACCCTTTTCCCTTTTCCTGTCTTGTATTTGCTGTATGTCATTAGAACGAACCCTATTTATTAGTTATGTCCATTTCATGAGGAAAATGTGATAACTTTAACACTGATACAGGCCGGCGCCATGTTTATCAACGTATGGAAAGCCCCGAGGTCCAAAAAGCCAAGGTATTCTCAGGCGCAGAGTGAAAACGCGAGTGATTTCGTGCTTCCGTGAGTTCGGAATGCCCTTTGAACCTATGGACAGCATATGGAGCAACGCTATTAGGGTGGTGCCTACCTGCCACGAAATGGAAAGCCCTGAAAAGAAAGAAAGAAAGAAAGAAAAAGAACATGACTATAAATAGCACTACATTAGTCCAATATACCATACAGCTTCCAGCCAAATGATCATATAAGGTAATAATCTACCACAGTCCAGACTGTCGGCTAATGCTGTGACCTTGTGCACATTATACAATAGTACAGCATAGTCCAGTTTGTGGTGGAAAAAGTTTGAGAAAAAAAGGAAATAAATTGAGAAACTACATACGGAATGTCTACTACACAGTATATTGTTCATGCAAGTATGGCTGTATAACAAGAAGGCTATTGCTTTTTAATGTTTATTTAAGCAATATCCCATGGTGTGTATTTATTATGTGTGTTATGCTGTTCATTTTAGATACACCTTTCATAGTCATTATCATTAAAATCATTATTTGCTTATTTTGTGGAGCTCAACACAATAAATAATTATTGAAAAGTTGGTGGCAGGCTGCAGACTGCAGGGATCACTATCACTTCATGAACTGCACAAAGTTTGATTGAAGTTGGAGAGTCTAAAATATAGAAATATGCAAATCATGAAAATGCATAAACACACAAGGGCCTCTAGGAATTCTTCATGGGCCCGCGAGGGTACAGGAGGCCTCTCCAATTTTGTTTATGCCTCTTGTCCCCCCCTCCTCCCCCACTCTGCTTGAATCAGTCACCTGTTTGTGAGAGCCCCTGTGAAAAATAAAAAATAAAAACTCATCAGTACACAAACGTGTGTGTGAGTTCGTGTGCGCATGATGATTTTTTAAAGATTTTGTTTTACCAGGACCTCTGATGCCCCAAACCACAGCTGCGATGCCCCCCCCCCCCCCCAGACTGGAACTTGTGTCACACTACGCGGACCCTCCACCAGACGGCAGCAGAGATAAGCAATAGTGGTATTTTCCACACTGTCAATATCTCTAAATAATGTCTGGTTACATTTTCTCAAACAACACACCAGGGAGCATCATTTAATGTGCAATTTCTGACTCGCTTCCTGTTTTTTTTCATGCTGAAGTAGCTACCACGCGATTGTTATCCTTGCCGCAGCGTTACTTAGATAATTTCCTGATGGCATTGTGAGACAATTATGAAACACGGATAAATCTTGTAATATGCTGCCTTTAAATAAATACATTAATTTATTAAACATACAAAGCAACAGCGCTAATTAACATGTGACATGAATAAATTATATGGACCAACATTCACTTTTAACAAATAAAAAAAAACACTTCAAAAATAAAAGTGCCACCTCATCTTTGACAGAAACCGTCGTCTTTGTTACACATTGTTGCCCGCAGAAGTCGGCCTTTAACCCCACCCTCTTCCACTCTCTTTTGTCTCTCCCTCTCTTTCGGTCAGTAAACCCTTCTCCCCCTCCTCTTCTCTGTGTCTCACTCCTTTCTTTCGCGGTAACTTACAATGCTCCCTCTCTCTCACCCCCTTCTCGCGTTGAATTTTGAAACGCCGGGCCCTTATTGCCTTATATGGAGTTCGGCGTCCCGAGCCGTCTCGTGTGCGCGAGTTGGGAATGAGGCGCGCGCACTGCCGCAGGCATTCGTTTCCTTATTTGGAAACGAGTTCAAGGAATCTTACTGGGGGAGAGGGTGGCGCAAGGGTGATGATGTTAATTACATTTCGAACGGAACAGTGACGGACCGGAGTACAAATAGCACGACTGTTCGTTAGAAAAAATGCGCAGTTGCAGAAAGATGGATGAAGGCGGTGTAGCACAAGCGAGATAACGCTTCAGTGTGCTGATTTTGCATGGGAATGATGGACAGCCAGCTCTTCCAATGGAAGATGCGACTTAATGTTCACAAGCTCTGGTGTGCTGACATGACGCTAGAGCACGAACACTTGCACGGGTTAATATTTATGCGTCAAAAAATAATCTTTAGCTTCCAAATATGCAGGCAAGAGTAGCTGAAAAGCTTGAGCATATTTGAAATGTCGAGTCTGTGGACTCACTGTATACTTGACAGGGGCGCTTCCATGTATTTTACTCCTGGTAACTACCCGCCTTCTATCAAGCGTTCCATTTCCTTTCCCCCTTAAAACATCCATCTTTTTTAATGCAGATATTTCAAACCTATCTTTCCCCCTCACACACACATATCTACTCCCATTTGCATAAAATCAATTTAGTAGATTCTGTTATCCAGAGTTACTCACAGCAAATGTAATGTAACCCATGGTCACACTTAAACCAGTGTCCTTGGGTGCTAGAGATGTTTCTATGTCTGTGCTGAAAACGTCACATTGAAACGTCTTACAAGCAACGTGCTATATTATAAATTTATATTGTTGAGGTACTTCCGAATTTTGAAATTCGAAAAGATCATAGAAATGTTCTGTATTGTGACGTTTCAGGAGCAGCACTCTCCTAATGTGCTGCTGGTTATCTCTTATTTTCATTATTGGAGGTGCACACAACTGAAAGACATATTTTTTTAAAACACATTTGTAGCTATACACTAACAAAGAGAATTATGGACAGAATTAATACAGAGTATAACAGTATTTTGCAGTGCTTGCAAGCTGTTATGTAGTGAGACGTACAGTACACCGGTACCAGTCTGTAAATAATAATAATAATAATAATAATAATAATAAACCATTATTTATATAGCACAGATCATGCAGTTTTGCAGCATATAGCGCATAAATGCACCATGCGCGACACACAGGAAAAGTTTTAATGCACCTGGATTGCTGCATGCGGTTTGTATAGTTACCTGTGGTTGCCTCTCGGACCGGACACTGCCTCACCTGCTGCTCCAGGTGCAGCCAGATGCAGCGCAGCAAATTCTAATTAAGGGACGACTGTAAAGATGACAGTGCGTGTTTAGGGCGAACAATCTGCCAGCTCATTAACATTAACCCTTTGAAGTTTTTTTTCTCTCCTAAATTTAAAGTCAGCATTCTAGAACTCCGCTACTTTCAGGTACCAACAGTGTTTGTTACACCTGCATTATAATTTTCAGTCAGGAACATTCTCACAGCAAATGCATGTTATTCCAATCAAATAAAAACCATCCAATGACTTTTGTGTGTGATCATCACTGTAAAATGTATTTTACAAAATGTATAAATAAATGAAAAAAAAGTTTTCTGTAAATTATTCTACTATTTTAAATTTATAAACAGGGGTAGTGTTTAAACATGCCTCGAAGACATCAGTCAATCAGACAGGTAACACGGTAGCGCCGGAGGGCGGGTGTGAGCGCGAGGAAGTGCGTGTTATGCATTCAAATGACAAAGCGCTTCTCGTCACATTAATACCTCTAATTAAATCAACCGGCAGTAAACTGCATCAGAGAAATTAGCTGTTTCAACACGTCGCATAATAATATTTTTATTAAAAAAATAATAAATTTCTGCTGAAACACTGCACAAAAATTTTATAGACAGTCATTTTGGTGTCACCCCCTCCGATGGTGTCACCCGGTGCGGTCCGCACCCCCCTAGTGACGCCACTGATCAATCAGATGTTTTACTAAACGAATTAGGTCCAGTTAAGCAAGCATTCACACTTGATTTGTCGATAACGTGCAAAAAAACAAAAAAACTTCAGTTCCCATGGTCCACTATGGTCGAAGCTCCTGCCCCGTTTCTCCGGATGCCCCCTACCACCGTTGTCGTTAGGCGCGCGTCCGTGTGTCAGTGTGCGAGCGAGAACGAGACTGCATCGCTGCCCATTCAATTCATATTCAGACGCCGACAAACACTGAGATACAACCATGGTACGTCTATATTCGAACAACTACTAGCTATATGCCATGCTATTCTTGCAGATTGACTGTTATGCGTTATTTGAAGACTTAATGGGCTTGTGATGGTTGTGTGTGTACCTGTTGTAGCTATTTATTGTTTCAAAAATGTGTCTTTCCTAGGTAACGTTGGTCACATTAACTTGCTAACCGTCGTTTTTTTTATTTACTTTAGTGACTATCTATACAAACCTAAGCACTTTTCCATCCCCGCGATGTTAAGCGGGGTTTGTATATTTCAAAAAGTGAACCTCCGTTCACCATCTCAGGAATGCTGCATTTTCCAAGTAGCTACGTTCCTCCCTTCCCGTTGTCGATCCCTAAAGCTAGATGGCTAATGTCGGCATATAGAGAGGAGGGGGAACTAGCAACCAAAAAAAAAAAACAACTGGCGCCATTTCCTCTCATTCTTTAGACTATGTGTAACTGGGCCTCTTATGTTGGCTAGCTAATCACCCAATTTAGGAAGGATGGTAACGTTTGCGAGCTAGTTGAATCCATTTTAACGTTGTCGTCCTAACCGTAACGTATTCTTTCCCTGCTGGTGTGATACAAACGAATCAGAGTTGCGGCTCGCGCCAGCGGAAAAAACGTGCCCTCAGGCTACAAATATTGAAATTATTTGCAATCGTCTTACCAAAATAACACATACGCATCTGATCGCGTCTCCATTGTCATTTGATCGATAGTTTTAACGGTAGCTTACTAGTGGCAGCTTTCGGGGGCAGTGCTCGAAAATGTGAAGGCCTTGTAAAACACTAGAAAGCTGGTATGCATTCATAGAGGCTGCAACACAGGTGACTTTGAAAGGGGGCGATTGTTGGGGTGTATTCGTTGGTAGCTTCAGTGACCGAGGCACAGCAGCTGCAGAATATTACTGAAATAACGGTGTCTAAAGTGATGACAGCCAGTGTCGCATTCTTTTTTACTGTTAGCTGGTATGGTGGCTACGTTAACTTGCTAACGTTGCCTAGAAATATTCTTTTTTTCAAGTAAATTATATTTTCTGTATCCCTTTTGGTGGTATGTAAAGCATGGTCGAATGTCTTTTCTTGTGCAGTCGGCCCCACCCTAATTATCTGTTGTCCCGAGTTAACGTGACCCAGCACAAGCTGTATATTAAGACCGGCAAAAATCGGTGGCTAAATCAATACGATCTACAAAGGACGTCTTACGCCTATTTATTTTATAGGACCGGCTAACGTGATGTGGCTAGCTTTGGCTGTAGCAAGTGTATAGGATGCTGTCTAGTCTGGCAGCATTTGCTAGCATTTCGTTTTAATGCCTTTCTTCTTGGTTCTCAATACGCACTAGCGTTCGCTAGCTAAATACTTCGTAATATATAACGTAGAAAATTCGCCGTGCTGCAAGTGATGGGGCCATTTTGATGGCTCTCAAGTACCTAGACCATTATTTATTCATAGAAAAATGGCGCGTTTGTGCCATTGTCACGAAACTGTATCCATTCTGGAGTGTACGCATTCGTGTAGCCGGCTACGCAGTCGGTTTAATCACGCTGGCCGGCTTTAACTGGCTTTGTTGGCAAGCACAGCTAACGTGTTAAAGCGAATATGGATGTGACAATTATTTCCATAGCCATCTGCTGTTAGGTCTTTTGTTGAATGCATTTGCTAGCGTAACGTTGGCCCTGTTGAGTTCTTTCACCGCTTCTCTGGGTTTCTTTGTCCGACGTTTTAGGTAAGCTAGCTAGTTTGAGCGCTAGCGGAATTTCACCTGGCCAGATGGGTATATAGCTATCAGTTGGGTCATTAGCACTTGCTAATTAACAAACTCACTTGATTAATGATTACTTTTGCCCATAATGTTAAATTTGATAGCCACAGATGAGCTTTGGCGTCAGCCTTTCAAATACTAGCAAACGTAGCGCTAGCGGCACGGAGGTAAATTAGAGACGTTCTGAATGTACAACCTGATAGGCCGGATCGAAAAACAATCTAACGTTGGCAAACAAGCTAGGCAGTGATTTTAGTGTATGAATATAACCGCACGAAAACGCATTTATCAGCGTTGATGCAACTCTGGTTAAACGTGGTTTGGTGTAGTTGAGGTGTGGTTGTCACACCGCACGTTGACACTACATTCTATGAGCCTTTGTTTTGGCTTTCATTCAGTTTTGCCAAAATGCCGAAGGACGTGACGTGGTACAAGCTTGAACCAGAATAGGGTATTTAGTCGTGGTGCATGAGGTTTGCGGTTTTGGCTGGCATCACAGCGGCGCTGTGTGAACCATAGCCGGCCTTTCTCTCGCAGTTTCCCACCATGTGAAGTGTCGTAATGTTTTGTAAAAAAAAAAATCTACTGTCACTCAACCATTTTACAGCCGCAGTAATGTGTGTTACCGCGGAATATTTAATAGACCCGGAATAAAACTGTCGGGCTCTGTCTGGGCCGACCGTTTCTGTGTTTGCTGATTGCTACCCGTGACGACGCAACTTGTGGGAACAAACTGGTGGACAAAATGAAGAATGCGCACGCTACGCCCTGTCTCGTGGCGTGCTAACGTCAGATTTATAAATGGCAGGCGTGATACATCTGTCACTAGCGATAGCTGGTATCCGGGAGAACATTTTCTGTCAAACGCTACTGTCCTCATATTTTGATACATTGCCTGTATTCAATGATTTTACTTTTTTTTTTTTTAATTGTTCAGATTTTCTCCGTAATGTGGAGTTTTTGTCAGGTTGTGCATGTAAGACCTTCGGTGCATGTCAGTGTTTTTAATTTGAATGTTTTGCATTTTTGGAGTTTAAGATCCGATCAGGATCGCATTTTTCATTCTTTATACAGAGAACTGTTTAAGTCCTCACCAGCATCTAGCGAGTTACTTTTAAATATTTCCCCATATGAAATGAAATCCTGCTCTCCCGGCCTCTGTGCCGTTGAATGCGTTTTTTGTGTATTCCACACGAAACCCTGCCGGTCTCTTCCAGATCTGGGTCACTGGTGAAAAGACGTTTTGTTGCGATTCATCGTCATTGACTCCACCGCGGCTGTGTGTTGCGTTCTCTCCGGCGCTGGTGGAAGGTCTGAAATTGTTTCTCGTGACCACAGGGCTGTATTTAAATTAAAAAAAAAAAAAAATCCAATCCGTTCATGTGCATCATTGTGTCTCTGGCGCTGTTTCATATGCTCTAATCTTCGTTTACATATCCAGTTGATGCATGGACATGGATTTCCTCCAGAAATTTCCTGTTTGCTATGTGGCGTCTTTAATAAATTGGGCTGCTGTGAATATTCGGTTGGTGTGCGTGTACAGTACACCTGTGTCAGATGAGTACTCGGACAGAACAGAACGTGTTCAGGTGGACTTTACTTTATACGGAAGGCGCTTGGCCTTGAACATGCAGCGAAGCCTTTTGCACTTTCTTCTTTCTGACTCAGATGCAGTCTGTCGTGCCTAATCACTTCATGGTTGAGTAATCGGTGTTTTTAATCTCGCATTAAGGTGTGCTGCTGTGTGTGCTTTAGGGCAGTGCGTGTTGGCGACATGCTTGGGTACACAGACAGAAGGTGCGCTCTGATGCAGTTCTGCAGTGGCGCTGTAGCTCCTGGGGCAGCGGTGCAGTGTAACTCTGCACTGCACACAACGCTTAATTTTTCAAAGGGTGTCAGTTTCACACGTGCTAAGAGCACACTCACCGGTGACATCATGCCCCTGCTCACAGTGCGTTGTCATGCATACGGAGCAGTGCTTCCTGGGGTTCAGTGCTCCAACTTTGGGGGGACCCGAGTTTTCCAACCCATCTGTGGCCCTTTAACCCCTGGAACCACGCCTTTTGTATCATAAAGGAAAATGTAAACAGCCCCTGAGCACGTAAAAATAAGTGTGTGTACTGTCTACCCATTTATTTTGTTTTTATAATTTGATTTTTATTTACATGGGATTTTTTAACTGTCCCTGTGAGAAGATGAGTTTTCTAGCAGCTGGGTTGTGTCTTTTACTCACCTGGTTAAATGGCCACGTCAGGGACTTGGTAATGCTATATTTATTTATGTGCTTATTCAGGCAGAGTCATTAATAATTTAGGTGTAGTGCAGATGACTAACATTTAACCGCAGGGAAACAGATTCCGCTCCTAACGCACAGCAGGTTCAGCTCCTAACGCACAGCAGGTTCAGCCGATTCCGCTCCTAACGCACAGCAGGTTCAGCCGATTCCGCTCCTAACGCACAGCAGGTTCAGCCGATTCTGCTCCTAACGCACAGCAGGTTCAGCCGATTCCGCTCCTAACGCACAGCAGGTTCAGCCGATTCCGCTCCTAACGCACAGCAGGTTCAGCCGATTCCGCTCCTAACGCACAGCAGGTTCAGCCGATTCCGCTCCTAACGCACAGCAGGTTCAGCCGATTCCGCTCCTAATGCACAGCAGGTTCAGCCGATTCCGCTCCTAACGCACAGCAGGTTCAGCAGATTCCGCTCCTAACGCACAGCAGGTTCAGCCGATTCCGCTCCTAACGCACAGCAGGTTCAGCTCCTAACGCACAGCAGGTTCAGTCGATTCTGCTCCTAACGCACAGCAGGTTCAGCCGATTCCGCTCCTAACGCACAGCAGGTTCAGCCGATTCCGCTCCTAACGCACAGCAGGCTCAGTCGCTTCATGTCTCACCTTTAACAGGCTATAGCAGTACCAAAATGTGATTTTCACTACATGTGCTTGCCTAGTAAAGGCTGGGCTGGCTCAGGGTTTTACATTAGGAATGTTATGTCCATCCCTGGGCATATATGTGTGAGATTTAACATACCACTCAGTTCTGCCCTCAGGGTTACTGCAGTGCCCAGGTTGCACTCTGTTGTCTTTGTCCAGGAAACGGGAACAAACCTGAATTAGCCCCCTTTGTTCTGTGCTGATGTCACACATGCAGTCGCTAACACGTTCGTTCCATCTGTGCGCCAAGGGTTTTGAGTGCTGCTTGAGGGGGTAGTAAAATGTGTCGTAAGCAATGCAAAATTATGGAAATTGAAGTTTAGAAAACAGACAGCAATGCTGCGGTCGCCATCTTTAACAAAACACTTGCACGATGCCAGTTTTGTCTGGTGCATTATGGCTTTAAGTGCACACACACACACAGGTAAAGGTGTTTTTCGGAGAGTCCTCTGTTGGCTCACCCCCCCCCCCCCCCCCCCTTTTTTTCGGCAGGCCTCCGGGGTAACCGTGACAGAAGATGTGGTGACGGTCTTCAACGAGATGAAGGTGAGGAAGGCCCAGGTCGGAGAGGAGGAGAAGAGGAAGAGGAAGAAGGCAGTGCTCTTCTGCCTGAGCGAGGACAAGAAGAACATCGTCCTGGAGGAGGGCCAGGAGATTCTGCAGGGGGACGTGGGCACCACCGTACAGGACCCTTACCTGCACTTTGTGAAGATGCTGCCGCCCGACGACTGTCGCTACGCCCTCTATGATGCCACCTACGAGACCAAGGAGACCAAGAAGGAGGACCTGGTCTTCATCTTCTGGTGCGTGGGAGCAGATGTTGATGGTGCCATGGGTGGCAGTAGGGCTGGGGGATATACCTTTTTTTAGGTATACCGGTATGATTTCACACCACAGTATGCAGTCTTTCAGTGCCTTCATCATCGGCATGTTGTTCTTCATCAATGAATATTATAACTTGTACATTGCAACAGTATGATACAGAACCTGTGATGTGAACTGTCTGTTTTGAATGAAATGGCCATAATTTCTTTTTTTTTTTTTTTTTTAAAGAAAGAAGTTCTTCCCCGTTCACTTTCCACAAACTTTCTTTTTCCCTTTCTCTGCCTCTCTCTCTCTCTCTCTCTCCCCTCCCCAACTCTTTGTCTTTCTTGGTCTCTCTCTCCCAGGGCCCCAGAAAGCGCTCCCCTGAAGAGTAAGATGATCTACGCGAGCTCCAAGGACGCCATTAAAAAGAAGATGACAGGTAGGTGGGGCGATGGGGTCAGGTTGGTGTAGATGTGTCACGTGAGTATCTTGATATCCATTCGGAAGTCTTGTACTTTTTTATGCAAAGTGTCATGATTGGACGGCACATGGTCATGTGACCAGATTTTCCAACGTGCTGTTTCCTAGGTGAGATGGGGTTGGCCAGACTTAAGGATGAGACATAGGGCAGGGCAGGACTGTGCTGTTGGGACGCAGAGTTAGCTGTTTGTTGGTTCTTTAGAAACAATCCCACTGCTTACCCCCTTCATCAGTTTCAAGCACTTCAGCTCGAACCAAAATTGACCAGTGACCGTACTGTAACAGTGGCATTGTGTTGTACTTGTCCTTTGACCATCAAACTGAGTGCTTATTTCTCTCTTTCTCTGTCCAAAATTCACAGGCATCAAGCATGAGTGGCAAGTCAATGGTTTGGAGGACATCAAAGACCGGCGTACCCTGGCAGAGAAGCTGGGGGGCCAGTCAGTGGTGTCTCTTGAAGGGAGCCCTATATAAATCCAGTCCCAGGCTTTGTTTGAGGCCTGTAGGAAGACCAGAATTCAGAATTCCATGGGGTTTGGCTGTTCATTCCAATCCAGGGAGGGAGGGGGGTGGGACAACGGGAAGAAGACTTCAGAGTGGGAAGAGGGACGGGCATATCATTTTAAGGGTGGTGGTTGGGGGGAGGGGGGGGGGGCTGGTCTGTCAAAATATCTGACAATTTTCACAATTGCAGACTGTCATTCCAATTCAGGAAAATAATGAACAACAAAACACAAAAAAAGTGATTTTAAAAAGTTTATGAAGGAGAGGGATGATGAAGAATACTATAAATATGAAATTACACTGCTAAAGGTTTTCTGGGGTGGGGTAGGTGTGTGTTCCTGTGTGATGAAGGGATATAGGTTAGCAATGAAGGAAATAGTACGTTTTGAAGGATAATGGCAATGACCACTACAATTCACAGACAATTGAAAATAGCTGGACACTGTTCAGTCTGAAGTATACAAGCTTTTTTATTGCCAAACGTATTGCTCTTAAGCACTTGTAGCTGACACTAAGCGTAGGATTGCACCAAACCATGACCCTTTTCTTTTTTGTTCTGTTTACATTTTTTTGAATTGCATATCCTGTTCTGAACATTTGTTACCTTGGATACCTTGAACATTGAATTCTTGATCGGTTTTAAAACTATGATTCCACTGATTCATTTGTCAATATTACAAAGATATTCAACCAAAAACAAAAAACAAAAAAAAAATGAACATTCCTTTTTACAAAGCTACAGATTAAGAACCGGGGGGAAAATGAAGTAGGAAAAAAGAGTTAAGAAGATGGACTGATGGGCATTAGAGGTAGGGAGGGAAGTAGATGGAACAGCCTGTGATGAAAGAGGCAGATTTGGGGTGTGGGGGGAGGGGAGGGGGGGTCTGATGGATGGAAGGATGGATTATGGGTGTTTTTGTTTTGTCTCCTTATCTCTATTAAAAAAAAAAAGCACTAAACTTTATCTCCTGATGTCTGTCTCGATTTGTCATGCACCTACAGCTTCGAGTTAAAATAATTCGTCCCGCGTGATGCTTTGCTGCTCCTGCTAAAATGTTACTACCAGGCGCGCGCCTGGCTGGACCCGCTGCAGAAGCCGGGTTGTAGGAATAAAGCCAGGCTCAGTGTTCTGCTTCCTTAAGGGGCGGGACGAGCTGCGGAGCCGCTGAATCACTAAATAAACACGCTGCCGAGGGCGCACGCATCACCCCGTTGGACTTGGCCGCCGTTCCACACCAAGCCCTTCTGCGGTGGCCTAAATTTGATTCGAGTCTGTCATCCATGCAGCAGTTTCCATGCGGTTGCTGGTGCCATCGTGCAGTGCAGTAACGGACGTGGCCCACTGGGTGGCAGCATTCAGCAGCTCTTGTCTCCAGGCTATTAAAGTCAAGAATTTAGGAGTTACTAAATACATGATGTGTTTTATTTCTGTGTTCGCTGAAAATGTACGTGCATTGTGTACAGTTGTGTATGTGCTGTAATGTACGTGTTTTCTGATGTGTAGTGCTGGCTACATGTGTAGTGTTTAGAGTTTACAGTGTTTACGTGCAGACATCTATTTTCTAAATTCATAAAAATTGCACCTCAAACCACTGCACAGACCATGCATTAAATAATTAACATTTCCCACAGTAATTTATAAACAGACATTAAATGCTGTGCAGTGAAAACGTTTCATACTTGGAAGTTTGCTTGCAGAACTGAGTCACAAGTACTCATTTCAGGGCTAAAGGAAAAAATAACCCTTACCTCAGTGGTAACCATAGTAACCGACCCTGTTCCTGGAGATCTGCAGTCCTGTGGGTTCTCCAGCCCTAGCAACGCAAATTTCAACCGCCTAACGATCTGCATTGAGCTGCAGGTGTGCCAAATTAGGGTTGGTTACCACTGCCTTACATAGTACAAGGTTGTCAAAAATAATTTACAATTTTAATCTCACGAACTAGTCCAGCAATATAGCCGTAGTCCACCAGCCCACACTCCAGTTGAGATGGTGGCGGTAAGGCACTAAAAGTGACAACCTCGGGGGGAAAAAAAAAAAACTCCAGACTAAGATGTTGGCTCACAGTTCATGCGAATCTTGTTTGTCGATTTTGGCCGACAACCCTGGTCGTGGTTACAGGTTATTTACTTTTTGAGAGCATCCAGACTACCCGCGTATTATGGCTAACCTATTTTTTGCAGTCTTTGTGGCTAACATAGCTAGTCCATATAAGCCTGAAAAGGGGTGTCTTGCCTTGGCGTTTGAACAGGACCAGACAACGTGTGAATGGCCGGAAACGGCTACCGTTAACGTAAACTTGGAAGTAATGGAGTTTGATATAGGCTTCGATCAGTTGCGAGCCAGCATTAACGTTAGGTGTTTCATAGTTTTCGTCCTAATTCTTTTAACACATCTCTTGCTAGCTGTTTCTCAAGCAATTAACTTAGAGAAACAAAGTTTCAAAGAAATCATAGGCACACTATCTTATTTTTCATTATTATTTAAATATATTTTTTGTAAATGCTTTTCTTTTAAATCGTTAAAAAATATTTTCTTGTATTTTTCAGTTGTAACTAATTATTTACACTGTAGATCGCATTTATACCCATTTTATAGAACTGACAATCTTGTTTTCATATAGTTTAAAGGTGCTGAAGTTGCATACAGTGGAGAGAGCATAGCTCTTTCTATTTTTGATATTTTGGCCGCACGCTTACCAGAAATTGCGATGTTTTAAAAATGAAAGGATAGCAGTTATTTTGACAGAGTGATTGTGTTTATGACCTGTTTAGGTTACCGCTTTCCCGGAAGTTCGGTATTTTGTTCTTGACATCATATCGACATGGCACTTAAATTTTAAAAAGTATTAATGTAGGCTATTAGGCAAAGAAAAGAATGTTTCTGAAACGGAAAAGGCTCGCTGTGTTAATTAGGCTACTGTGTTCATTTACAAAGCGTTTTCTTTAAATGGATGTCGTACAGCTTTTATTTTGAAATCAGATGATCGGAAGTTTATATTTGTTGCCAACAATTGTTGCTGGCTTCACCAGAGACAGTTTTAGCATCTCTAGAGGTTTTTGTTATAGTCTCTCTTGTATGGGATTTGGTGTGCCTATTTTATACAGTCTATGGTCTGGCTTCACGGAGCCTTAGCGGAAGTTACCGGAAGCTAATTAACGGAAACGTAAATGTTGCTAGCTTCACGGAGCTGTTGGTTGTGTCAGTCTTGTTTATTTAGGCGAACAAAGCTGGGTTGCCCGTAGTGATGGACCGCTTGGATGCAAGAGAGCTCACCGACTTTGAACAAGGGGTGATTGTTGGGGCGCGTTTGGCCGGAGCGTCACGAGCCGAGGCAGCGCAAATCGCTGAGGCGGTTTCCCGAGGACCGTCGGTGTCTAAGGTGATGATGCATTATTTTTAAAGGGTGCAGAAAACGAGCGCTACCTTGGCTACCGTTAGCTCATAGCTGTTCGTGAATGGGACCAGCACACTTGCTTAATGATGCGGTTGGCTAATTGCGCGTGTCCGCTGGAAATAGTCAATAGCAGTAGCAGCGTGGTTATTCTCGAAATGACGTCTCAAGAGCAGGAATTCGCATGTATTCGCTGCTCCGAGATGAAGTCGTCAGTCACATCCAAGTCAGAAATGTAAGGCTTTATATCTCTCCTGATGTTGCTACGTCTTTCACTTGGCCCCTGATCCAGGGTGTTGAGAAACACACCTCGCACAAGTTTTAGATTTGGAGTTTAATTCTGCACCGTTTTGTTGAGATGCAAATAATAGTTTCTGTTTTCGAACCATTGTTTGGATAGACAAATTGCTGAGGAGGAGTTTGTTCTGCTGTTTTGTATTGCTAAGCTCCTGGAAAAGCTCGTACTACTTTTATCCCTAATATGCGATCTCGGGAAGCTTTTGAATTCAGCAGCTTCTGGTTTGTTGTCTTTGAATATGCCTGGTTTGGTCAACTTTAACACTAACTTTATCTCTGGCTCAATAAATGTCTCCTTCAGTCCCTCGTCAGTTTGCTTACGGATACTATTGTAACTCATGTGTGAACCTGAATCTGAGATAAGCCCACCATCCATTTTCAAATCTCTGCAAGGCAGTAATGCAGCCACTTCAGTGTGCATTACTAACCCAGGTACCTGATCTGGAAGTAGAGGTTCATCCCTCATCATCCCAATTGCTTACAGTGTGCCTGGCTGGCCTTTCATCCCTGTTCAGTGTCCCTGACCAGCGTATGGTCTCTGCCATCTCTCAGCTGTGCTACCTTTTCATCCAGACCAGATGAGACGGTCCCTCTTCCTGCAAGCTGCTCGCTCTTCAGGTAGAGGAACGGTGTGTTCAGACAGTTCAGGCTCGTAGTTTCCTGCGGCTGGCGGGATTGTTGGACTCTCGTTCCCCCCCCCCCCCCCCCCCCCCAAATGCCACGGGGCAAACCCTCTCGCAGGTTCCTGTGTAGCACCAGGGCCAATTCTCTGCACATATCCCCTATGGAAGTGAGGGAGAAAGGTCCAGCACATGGGTAGAGATAGGCAAAGTGGAACAGTGGTCCCTGAAATGGGGCTTTTGTTTTTTCTGTTGAGAACTTGAACTCTCTCTCTTTTTTTCTCAGAAGAGAATCGGGGATGGGATTGGACTTAGGTTGTATAATAAGGAGTTTGAGCTGGTGGAGTCAATTATGTTTCTTGGAAACATAGCAGCTTTGGGAGGTGATATAGGTTCACTATTTAGCAAGTAATCAGGACACCAGGTTTACAAGCACATGCTCCAGTTCCTCAAAGAAACAAGGCTGATCAGTGGGATTTAGGTGCTGTTAAGTAGGCTTAAAGAAATGCACGGTTGTTAGGTGATGGGCATTCATTAATACCTAAGGCAAATGTTCTTTATCATAGTGCGGTTTTTCTTTTTCGGGCGGAGGGCATATTCTTAGGACCACACGCCAACCCAGTAGGTGGCAGTAACGCACGAAAAGCTGGTTTACCAATCGTCAGTAAAAACAAAGAACAAGAAGAAGAAAGAAGCCTTTGGTTGTGGTCGTGGTTGCCAGTTATCATGGATTGCTACGACACAGATGAGCAACTCACCGACTTTGAACGAGGGATTATTGTTGGGGCATGTTTGGCCGGCACACCGAGGGCCAAGGCAATTGAACTGGCGAAGGAAGCTTCACGAGTAACGCCGGTGTTTAAGGTGATCTTGGCCGCTTTTGAGAGCGTTCAGATTAGCATCGTTACGGCAAACAAGGTAGTCAATACAAGCCGGGAGGGGGTATTGATTTATCTCGTCTTGGGGTGTGAACAGGACCAGGTAACGTGTCGGGATAGCTATGTGTGCATAACTGGACCTGACTGCCGTTAACGTAAACTTAGATCAGAAACGAGGTTGGATATAGTTGGCCCATGGTGTAGGCTACGATCAGTTGCGGGCTAGCATTAACGTTAGGTATTCGTAGTTTTCGTCAATTAACTTACAGCAATAAAGTTTAAATTGAATCATCGGCTCACTATCTTGTTTTAAAACGGAAAAGTGGTAGTTTTAAAAAAAATAATTATTGAAAAAATATAAATATATTAAAATCAAGATACAGGATACTTTTTTTTTATTATTATTATTTTTTTTTTTAAAGAAAATTAATACCTTCCGGTAATTTCCCCTGTTTTCTCTGAAATAAAGCCTAAAAATCTATATTGGCCTAAAATTTAACTCTGCGGTCCTATTATTTGAACAAGACATTGTCTGAGTGAGTGTGTTTTTGGGACAAGGTTTAAATAATAGATTTGGCTGCTCCTGGACAGGCATGTAGCAGATTGGACAGGTATGGATGAAATCTGCAATCTCTGAGCCACAAGCCCATTTCCTGAACCTGTATATCACACTGCCACTATGGGTGACAGGACATTTTACACACACACACATGCAGGCAACGGTGTGTTTCAGCAAGTCCTCTGTTGGCTCACCCCCCCCCCCCCCCACCGTTCGGCAGGCCTCCGGGGTAACCGTGACAGAAGATGTGGTGACGGTCTTCAACGAGATGAAGGTGAGGAAGGCCCAGGCTGGAGAGGAGGAGGAGAAGAGGAAGAAGGCGGTGCTGTTCTGCCTGAGCGAAGAGGAGGACAGCATCGTCCTGGAGGAGGGCCGGGAGATTCTGCAGGGGGACGTGGGCGCCTCCGTACAGGACCCTTACCTGCATTTCGTCCAGATGCTGCCGCCCGAGGACTGTCGCTACGCCCTCTATAGCGCCTCCTACGAGACCAGGAGAGTCCAGAAGGAGGACCTGGTCTTCATCTTCTGGTGAGCAGGCCAACGGGGGGAGAGCACTGATCCCGGGAGCAGCTACATTGGATTCATTTAATTCATGCAGTGCATTTAAATATGAACACAGAAAAACTGTGAAATAATCAGTAAACACTGTATGATTGTGAACAAAATTAATCATTATAATACATCACCGGGTAAATGAAAAATTGTTTTTGAAATGTGTCCATTTCTTTCGGTCTTTTTTTTTAAGGGCCTTTAAAAGTCTCTCTTTAGAAATCTCTATCTCTCTCTCCCTCCCTCAGGGATCCGGAAAGCGCTCCGCTGAAGACTAAGATGATCTATGAAAGATCCAAGGATGCCATCACAAAGAAGTTCAAAGGTGAGGGGGTGGAGCATGTGGGCTGTGACAGTGCAGAGGTGCATTTGTTGTCAATGGTGACGGAACACACTGTTCCTGGGGGCGGAGCTGAGGGGGTCACCATAGCAGCAAATCATATGGGTATTTGATGTCCAATCAGAAGTCTTGTCTTTCTGTCTCAATTCATTATGCTTGATTGGCTTGTAATTGGTACATTTTGACAAAGCAAACAAGAAACATACAAAACATGTTGCACAATAGTAGAAGTACAATATTAACAACAGTTACTACTAATACAATTACAATTAGTTATGTTTCTCTCTCTGTCTCTCTCTCTCTCTCTGTTTCTGTCCAGGTATCAAACTTGAATGGAGAGTGAACAGTCTGGAGGAAATCCAGGACCGGCGTTCCCTGGCAAAGAAGCTGGGGGGCCGGTCAGTGGTGTCTCTTGAAGGGAGCCCTGTATAAATCTAGCCCCAGGCTTCACGTCAGGCCTGTGGGAAAACCAGAATTCCAAATTGCATTGCATTCGACGGTTCGTTCCAATCCAGGCAGAGAGAGGGGTTGGGATGGGTTATGGGCACAAACATTTCAAAAATGAAGTGGCTCTCATTTTAGGGGTGGGGGATTTTTGGAGGATAGGGCATTGACTGAAACAGTTTGCAAACAAGTGTTCAAACTGAATTGTATTTAATCTATTACACCTAAAACTAGGTGTAATAAAACAATCACCACAGCTTTGGGGACATTTTAGAATTCCTAGCACACTATTTTGAATATTTGTTAAAATCTTGAATTCAAGTTTTATTATTTTAAATTTTGAGTGATTGCATTTATGGTTGTTGTAAATAGGGTATGAACAAAAACTTGTAAACTGTAAGTTACTGTGCACAGAGGTATCTGCTAAGCAAATATTTTGGGAATGCGGAGGTAACTTGTTTAATGAGTGACGCCTAGTGGTATGGAGTGGAAGTGGAATTTACAGCTGAAGGACCATTTGTCTCTAATAATCTGTGGTTTCCAGCCTGCAGTTTACAGTCTGTTATCAGGTTGGAGACAAGTTTGAGTTTTAAGTTCTGAAAGCAGACTGAGCTGCACTGAAGCACTTTTCTCTGCCAGTGTTTCTTTTCCATTTAAAACTGCCAAAGTGAATGGGGATGAAATTTACCCAGGTTTACTCAAACCTGAAATGTCTCTGTATCTAAATGTGTACATTTGGTAGCCCATGTACTGTTTTCAACTCTTTAAAATCAACAGAAAAGAAAGGTAATACTTTGCAAAGAGGACATGAAAATTTGAAAGTGTCTTTTAGTTGCTCTGTTTCTACGCATTTGTAAACAGAGTTATACTGCCTCTACTGTTTGCTGGTGCAACACGCTGTATTTGCTGACAGTTCGCCATTAAATTCGAATTTTCAGACTGCTTCAGTGAAGATACTGTTCATTATACATTATTTGTATATGTGTGTTTCTGTGGGTGGGTAGTTCTGTGTGATTGTGTGTGCGTGTGTGAGAGAGTGTGTTGCTGATGTAGGATAGAGATTCAATAAAAGGCTTTACTATGATGTATTGCCTGTCTTAGCTTGTTATTAGCCTCCCGCCCATTCCCTTCACTTTCATTCATTGTTTTCTCCAATCTGTCCTTTTTTGTATTCCTTCAGTACTGATTGTATAAAATATTTACTTGACTAATTAATATCGCAACGCTGACAATGAGGACGTCTCCCTGTATACCACTCCCTGTGAAGTCGGCACCCTATACTTTTCACACGCAATTCTGTTTCTCTTTCGCTTTTTCTCGTGTCTACCCCGTATACCGTATAAGGTCTACCCTCAATAGAAGTCCTAACTGTATTTTTCGAACGCATTCTTTCCGTTGCCGGCTCGTGCCTCAACATGTCCTGAATGACAGTTAGGTTTGTGAGAGAAAGGGAAGCATAGCGGGATTTTTTTTTTAAATTATAAATAAGAGAAAACACACACTTGATCACTTACAAACTGTAAATAGTGTTTGTATGTGTACTTTATAGTGAAACATTTATTTAATCCATGCCGTTGTTTCGACATTTTTAAAAATGTAGATGTTTTTTTGTGTTCTTTCGACCACACTCCAGCCCCCTAGGTGGAGACAATGCACGAGAAGCTTTTAAACCACTAATAAAAACAAAGAAGAAAAAGATAAAATAAAGAAAGAAGGCCGTGGTTGTGGTCGCCTATTATTATGGATAGTTTGGATGAGGGAGAACAATTCAGCGACTTTGAAAGAGGGGTTATTGCTGGGGCCCGTTCGGCCGGGGCATCGATGGCTCAGGCAATTGAAATGGCGAAGGAAGCTTCACGAGTAACGCCGGTGTCTAAGGTGATGTCAGACGCTGTTGCGGTTTTTTCAGAGCGTACAGAAACGCAGCGCTACCTTGGCTACCGCTAGCTGATAGCTGTTCTTCAATGGGACCAGCACATTTGCTTAATGATGCAGTTAGTTAGCTCCATGAGTGTGTCCGCTGGAAATAAGTCAACGCATTTTAGTAACGTGGTTACTCACGAAATAACGCCTCAAGAAACCAGAGCAAGACTTCGCATTTATTCACTGCACACATCGCGGACCGTCTTCTCCAAATGCCCTACCATCCAGCACAACGTTTCCCATGCAAGCATGATTGAGGAGACGCTGAATTTTTAAACCATCCACATGCTTTAGCCCTCGGAAGCAATCATTTTATTAGGTGAACCTCATTACGTTTAATATGAGATAATGGAAATGAAGTAATGTTGTCTAGAGTTTCAAGTGAACACAACGAGTGCTGTAGGATAGATGGCTATGTATAAAAGTTCTTAACATGCTGATTTCACAATCTATAAATTTAATGATTATCATGTTTATATTGTCATCTTATTTCCACCCCCCACCCCCGAACTTCAGTCTTCCTTGTGTTTATAACATGCTTCTGTAACCCTTGGGTTTATAGTAGTGTCCTGAACCCGACCCTTAATTTTTGGTCTTGGCTTTCCATATATGGGCCTAAAAATTTAACTCTGCAGCCCCATTATTTGAACAGGACAGATTGTCTGAATGTGAGTGTCTTTTTGGAATAAGGATGCAAAGTCAATGCTATGTAAAAGTTGTGTAAGTTGCTCTGGATAAGAGCTTATGGTAAATGCCTGTAATGTAATGTAATGCATGGAGTAGATTGGACAGGTATGGATGATATCTGCAATCTCCGAGCCACAAGCATATTTCCTGTATATCACACTGTCACCATGGGTAACAGGATGTTTTACACACACACGCGCACACACGCACACACACACGGAGGTAAAGGTGTGTTTTAGCGAGTCTTCTCAGTTGGCTGACCCCCCCCCTTTTTCGGGCAGGTCTCCGGGGTAACCGTGACAGAAGATGTGGTGACGGTCTTCAACGAGATGAAGGTGAGGAAGGCCCAGGCTGGAGAGGAGGAGGAGAAGAGGAAGAAGGCGGTGCTGTTCTGCCTGAGCGAAGAGGAGGACAGCATCGTCCTGGAGGAGGGCCGGGAGATTCTGCAGGGGGACGTGGGCGCCTCCGTACAGGACCCTTACCTGCATTTCGTCCAGATGCTGCCGCCCGAGGACTGTCGCTACGCCCTCTATAGCGCCTCCTACGAGACCAGGAGAGTCCAGAAGGAGGACCTGGTCTTCATCTTCTGGTGAGCAGACCAACGGGGGGAGAGCACTGATCCCGGGAGCAGCTACATTGGATTTATCTACAAAGGAATCTTGGTCTTCCATCAGCTAGAAATTAATTTGTAGATACATTCATTTATATAGTGTACAGTAGTACATTCAAATATGAACACAGAAGTAAGCTGTAAGCACTACATGATTGTATAAATAATAATAATAATAATAATAATAATAATAAATCGCCATATAAATGAAAAATGATTTTAGAAATGTCTCTATTTTTTTAAGGGTTCTTTAAAGTCAAATGTCTCTCCCTCTCTCCCTCCCTCCCTATTTTTTTAAGGGTTCTTTAAAGTCAAATGTCTCTCCCTCTCTCCCTCCCTCCCTCCCTCTCCCCCTCCCTCTCCCTCAGGGATCCAGAAAGCGCTCCGCTGAAGACTAAGATGATCTATGAAAGATCCAAGGATGCCATCACAAAGAAGTTCAAAGGTGAGGAAGTAGAGCATTTGTCTGTCTGTTGTCAACCGTGATGGAATACTCTGTCCCTGGGGGCGGAGCTGAGGGGCTCAGGTTATCATAGCAGCAAGTTGCATGGGCATTTGATGTCCAATCAGAAGTCTTGTCCCTCTCTCAATTCAGTATGCTTGTTAGCATGAAATGCATGTAGTACACATTGCCAAAGCAAACGAGAAACGTACAAAACATGTAGTTTAACAGTAGAAGTACAACATGAACAACACTTGCTACTAATACAATTACAATTAGTTATCGCTCTTTCTCTATCTCTCTCTCTTCAGGTATCAAACTTGACTGGAGAGTGAACAGTCTGGAGGAAATCCAGGACCGGCGTTCCCTGGCAAAGAAGCTGGGGGGCCGGTCAGTGGTGTCTCTTGAAGGGAGCCCTGTATAAATCTAGCCCCAGGCTTCACGTCAGGCCTGTGGGAAAACCAGAATTCCAAATTGCATTGCATTTGACGGTTCATTCCAATCCAGGCAAGGAGAACGGGATGGGTTAGGGGCACAAACATTTCAGAGTGGAAATGGTTCTCATTTTTGGGGTTGGCGATTTTTGGAGTATAAGGCATTGACTGAAACAGTTTGCAAACAATTGTTCAATCTGAATTGTACATCATTTATTACACCTATGTCACAGGGGCGACATAGCTCAGGAGGTAAGACCGATTGTCTGGCAGTCGGAGGGTTGCCGGTTCAAACCCCGCCCTGGGCATGTCGAAGTGTCCTTGAGCAAGACACCTAACCCCTAACCCCTAACTGCTCTGGCGAATGAGAGGCATCAATTGTAAAGCGCTTTGGATAAAAGCGCTATATAAATGCAGTCCATTTACCATTTACCATTTACACCTAATACTAAGTTTAATAAATCAATCACCACAGCTTTGTTGTGGTATTTACATTTTTTAATTCCAAGCATGTTTTATTTTTAAACATTTCTTAAAAAAAAAAAGTTATAAACTGTAAGTTACTGTGTTCTGGGTTATCTGCTAAGCAAATAATTGTCGGTATGCAGATATAACTTGTTTAATAGTGACATCTAGTGGTATGGAGTGGAAATGCAACTCATGGCTGAAGGGCTATTTGTCCTTTATAATCTGCTGTTTTCACTGTCTGCAGTCTTTACAGTCTCTGTTATTCAGCAAAAAAAAAACTGGTTGGAGACAGTTTGAATTGTATGTTCTGAAAGCAGACTGTCTGAAGCGCTTTGCTCTGCCATAGTTTCTTTTCCATTTAAAACTGCCAAAGTGAATGAGCATCTGTAAGCAGTAGTACAGTTCTTGTAACTGCTCCCAAATGCTTTTCTTCTGATGCAGAATAAACCACTCTCCAATACTGATGTTTGATAAGCGTTTATTGTCTTCCCTTTAACTCAAGCAAACACCGTGAAAAACTGGAATGACATAAAAATATTCTATTTTTAGAAACACAAAGCACAATCCAAAGCGATGTACAATAAGTGCATACCGAAGGTCATTGGAACAACTACAGAACACAGATCTGATAAAGTACAATAGACTAACTGCCTGTACTGTTTGTTGGTGAATTTCTGTTCTGCAAACACACTGCATTTTCTGCCAGTGCTACTCATGAATTATATGTGTATGTGTGTTTCACTGGGTGTGTGTGTGTGTGTGTGTGTGTGTGTGTGTGTGTGTGTGTGTGTGTGTGTGTGTGTGTGTGTGTGTGTGTGTGTGTGTGCGCGCGCGCGAGAGAGTGTATGGTGCTGATGTAGGGTAGAGATTCAATAAAAGGCTGTGACTTCTTGCATGTCTTAACTTATCCCCCCCCCCCCGCCCACCCCACTGCCTTCACTTTTAATCCATTGCTTTTTTCCCATCTGTCCTTTTGTGTTTTATTTTAATTTTGATTTGATAAAGTCTTTACTTGGCATGCGGATTAATATCACAACGGCGACAATGAGGACTTCCCACTTTACCACTCCCTTGGCACCCTATACTTTTAACACGCAGTTCTTTTTCTCTCTTCCTTTTTCTTGTGTCTGCCCTCAATAGAAATCCTAACGGTATTTTTCGACTGCATTCTCTCCGTTGCCGGCTCGTGCCTCGACATGTCCTGAACGACAGTTAGGCCCGTAAGAGAAAGGGAAGCGTCCGCGGCATTTTTATTTTTTTTAAAAGAGAGGAATTTAAGTGCAATATGGCCAATGCCCACCAGAGGTCGCCCTCTCACCCGTCAGGCGATCAAAGGTGCGGCACAGCAATGCGCAGGTACAGCACGTTAGATTAAATGAGTGTACTTTAACAGCTTTTTATTCCGTTTTTATTTTGTGCCAAGAATGTCATCTTCATGTACAAAAAGTGTAATTAAACAGCATGATTATTTTCAAATATGACTAATTGTTTCTTAGAAAAAATTGTACGCAGATTGTACCTAGGCCTTTGATAAATATAATATAATATAATATGGACTGGGGGACAGCTACAGCATGTGACGTTATATTTTTGGTGAAGTTTTGGTCATTATGTGCGTCTTGGTGAGATGCTTGAATGCCTCTCAGTCCGATCGGAATTCAATCTGTTCCTAATGCATCTTGGGTTTCATTTACACCTGCATTTTGTTGTGGATAGTCTCTATCTGGACACAATCAAGATGCTGAACACACATGAAACAGCCAGGTGTACATGAGGCCAGATGCACTGCATAGGATGAAGGGCAGAGAGACATGCATCATGAGCAGAAAGAATGAAAGAGGGAGGGAGAGAGAGAGAGAGGAAAGAGTCGGAGGTGTGCCAATTACCATATATTGCAAACATTTAGTTTCTTCATTTAACATTTACATTTAGATTTAATATTCATATGTAACATTTACATTTATATTTAACATTCATATTTAACATTTACATTTAACATTTACATTTCCCATTCATATATGACATAATTTTTAAATCATGTACCAATTAAAAACATTACTTTTGAAAAAGAAATTAGTGTGTGATGGGGAAGGAGGAGGTGTGCGATGGGGATGGAGGAGGTGTGCGATGGGGAAGGAGGAGGTGTGCGACGGGGACGGAGGAGGTGTGTGACGGGGACGGAGGAGGTGTGCGATGGGGACGGAGGAGGTGTGCGACGGGGACGGAGGAGGTGTGCGACGGGGACGGAGGAGGTGTGCGACGGGGACGGAGGAGGTGTGCGATGGGGACGGAGGAGGTGTGCGATGGGGACGGAGGAGGTGTGCGACGGGGACGGAGGTGGTGTGCGATGGGGACGGAGGAGGTGTGCGATGGGGACGGAGGAGGTGTGCGACGGGGACGGAGGTGGTGTGCGACGGGGACGGAGGAGGTGTGCGATGGGGACGGAGGAGGTGTGCGATGGGGACGGAGGAGGTGTGCGACGGGGACGGAGGTGGTGTGCGACGGGGACGGAGGAGGTGTGCGACGGGGACGGAGGAGGTGTGCGATGGGGACGGAGGAGGTGTGTGACGGGGATGGAGGAGGTGTGCGACGGGGAAGGAGGAGGTGTGCGATGGGGACGGAGGAGGTGTGCGATGGGGACGGAGGAGGTGTGCGATGGGGACGGAGGAGGTGTGCGATGGGGACGGAGGAGGTGTGCGATGGGGACAGAGGAGGTGTGTGATGTTTCAGTGCGTTCCCAGACTGACAGGATTACCACCTGTTCTACACTCCGCCCGCAGGTCATCCTGTCATCTTCTGACCCCCTGCTGGGGTGCGTTTACAACCCCCTCCCCTTCCCAAACAATGGCCCTTGTCTTTCTAATTACCCAAAACCCCAACCCCCCCAAGCAGCGACACTCCCTAAACACATTTCAGCTAAACAGGACAGTTATTCACAACCAACCCCGACCCCATTCGGAAACCCTGCCCCCTGGAATGGCCATTAAGCTTATTGGAGGCAAGGAGGTCCGCGCTTATTTATGAATTTTTTTGCCAACTTTCGCTCTTAATTATTTAATTATCTTAATGATATGCGTGATCTGACAGCAACATTTCTCAATTATCTCATGAAGCTCAGCTGATCATTGTTATTGTGTCCCAGTGTGAAGTTTGTTCCTGTTGTCCAATCTACATGTGGACCTGTGCTGGTGCGCACAGATGATCCGCTAATTATTTCGGGGGTTAATTGGTGGAAACAGAAACCTGCGAACGCGCCAGCCCTTCCAGGAATTAATTTCCCGGCGTAACAGAGAGCAGATCTGCTGTAGGTTTCAAACCAGCGTCCTCGGCGGCTGCTCGCCGTTAAAAGTGGTGCATTAGCCCGTTAGTGTCTCTAGCCACGACGTCAGTTAACACGTACACGGCCAGTCCGCCCTCCCCTAGTTTACGTGATGCCGTGACGCTAATGGTGTCACAGCCGGAGAGCGGTAGTGGGAGATTCATATTTAGTTACCGCGTTATCCGTATATGTAGGTCGCAATCAAAACCGTGAGTAGTATTTAAAGCCTCCCTCTCATTCACCTTCACTCTGTCTGTGCATGACCCACACCTGCAGTCTCGTTGCTGCCAAGGTATAAGGGTACACCTGTCCATTAAAGGGACGGCAGCGAGGTAACTTCCCTGTACCCGTTACAGACACGTAACCTTACAGCCAAGGACAACAATTCAGTATTGGCAGAATATTAAGTAAACATCGCATGACTGTGTTCAGAGCTGGTTAAATTCACGGTTGTGTGCATGCAGTGTATGCGCTGGTCTAAGTAATGTGTGCAAATAGTGGAACGGGCCTTGGCGTCTGGCTTTGTGTGCGCGTGGTTGTATGTCACTATCTGTCGTGGCTTGACCCGCCCATCCGTTTTCAGGTGAACGCTGGCGATAATTAAGTTCTGGACGCAGGGCCGAAAGCACCAAACGCTACCCGGATTCAGACTCTTCTCCTCGTCGGTAATTTCATTTGCTCAATGTCTTGCTTCCACAGCCCCCGTGATATAGTCAATTTCCCTCTCTCTGTCTCGAGCTCCCTCTCCTTCTGTTCATTCCCACCTCTAAGCGGAATGGCGAAGCGAAAAGAAAACCGGTCGGACAGGTAGAACTTGGAGAGGACTCGCCCTGGTTGGGTTTGTTGTCACCGTTATTTTTCTAGACGCATGCGCGGTCTTACCTGTTTCCTGCTCAAAAGCTGTACCTGCTCAAGGGGAAACCTTTGAAATCACCGTTTTGTGCGCTGTTTGTTTGTGTGTGTTTCAGTGAGCGTTTGTGTGAGGTTTTTGTAGGTATAAAACTGGAAACTTTTCACCTCCGCGGTTCCTACCTTGGCTTACCTGCCCGGACACACCGGATCTCGCTTTCACCTGGGGGCACTCCCGTTTGCCGAAGTGGAAAGGAGTCCGAACTGGGAAAAGGCGAAAGAAAGAAGGAATTGTGCGAAATACGGAATATTTAGTTGATTAAAGGAATTAAGAGTGACCCCCGAAAGAACTGACTGCTGCTTTTTCCATAATTATTGAAAACGATAATTTCGGGAGTTCGTCGTGTGATTTGAATAGAGTAATTACGAAACGCGAAGCGGAATAAGGGTATAACTGTTTGCCTCTCTCCGCTTTGTGAAACTTGAGTAGGGCTCACTTCAGGAGCCTTTTCCCTCGAACTTTGCGAACTGGGGAAAATCGAGTGTGAGAGTTCTAACGAGTCAGTTATAACGGCGTTGGGCTTCAAAAAACGGATAGACCATGCCTCGAGCATTCCTCGTGAAAAAGACGAATATTTCCCCTGGCCGGCGGAATTGGAGCCAGCTCCCGGACCACGAACGCGGGGAAATCTATATACCAGGTGAGATGCTAACATCAACTCATTTGCAGTTATATAACACGTGATTATATTTGCTCTTAGAGTTTTATTAGCTACATAATTTGGCTGAATATATGTGCATTAATGTTTATCCACAAAAGGCACATTTGTGGAGTGTTAGCTAATGGTAAGCAATGGGTAGGTTATTTTGTTCACCTTCAAATCATGACTTCTGAGGCCAATGATTGATAGTTTAGTAGTTTAGTATTAGCCGACTAATTTTTAAGAGGTGGTGTGCGTGTGAGGGATGTTGACAGAGACTGCCGCCTATGACTTCCTTGTGTCAGGGCTTTATACCAGCGCTAGCTGGTTATATTTTTAATAAATAAATAAATTAAATAAATAAATAAATAAAAACGGCCTAGCAGTGATCTTGGCCCGTGGCGGCATGGCAGTGTGGAAATCTACTCGCTAGACACGAGACGAGAAACGTCCTGTGATCAGACACGTTTTCAGACTTCAGTAGCAGCCAGTGAGTTGCGTTATGAGCCCTCCGTCATGGCCTGTACTGCTTTATGAAGGGGGGTCAAAGACCGACTTGGAAAAGCCAGTCTCTCAAACTGAACGTTTTGTCTTGCTGATCGCAAGCTTTTTAAAAAAGAATATAAGACCAAACAAGGGAATATGTCTCTTAATATAACTTTTTTCATCACCCGCTGTTTCGTTTAACACTGGGAAATAACGCCTGCATCTGATTCAAATAGTATGTGGGGACGAGAGCCCGCTGCACTTCAACTTTGAATCATAAAAGAATCTAACGGCCTTTCGGGCACCCGTCCCGTGCACTGCATACCGCTAGACCTTAATTTGTTTACTAGCTTTACCTGCACCTCTTGAGAAATTTACCTGCTCATATACATAACGTGATTAAGACGCCTTTCGTGGCGCGAGCCTACTCGCGTATTTGCGTGCTGGTATTCCGTCGTTTTCAGAAGTAATGGCTGCTGGGAATCCTTCCACCCTGGGACGTGCCCCTACCAAATGTTATGCGTTTTGAGTGCCCTCAAAAAAATCATCTTCATATTTTTTTGTACATGTATCCTTCAGGTGTTTCAAATTCCCACAACAATAAACTGAAAGGGAAAGCGTGAGCCTGCAGTTTAGCCGCGCATTTAGCTTAAAGCGAGGACAGAAATGTGTTTCATTGACATTGTTGTTCCAGTTTGCAGCTCCTGAGACGTTAGGGCACGAGGACTTGCTACGACATTGACAGGCCGCGCATGCGGACAAAAGCTGTAATGTAGACTGTGTGTATGTTCACATCACATCGCGTCATTTAGATTACATAATGGCGTCAGAATTTTATATTTACGCTTTTTTGTAAGTCCACAAGTGAACCCTCGGCACCCTGTAGACTAATGGTCACTTATAGTGTCACGTGAGACCGTCTCAAATTTGAATAAGAAGCCAGTCTGAGGCGCAAGTATTTTGTTCAAGAATCCGCTGTTGGACATGCTTGCGTGCCAAAGCGCAGAACATCAGTCTTTATTTCAATAAAGTGACGTTTAAACCGCTGCCTACCTTTTTATTTGCATTGACGTATAGGCCGAGTAGCCTACATGGCTCCCCGTTTAAAAGGCTGCTCCCACTTCGCCGTCTCTGCGCGTGTGTGTGCGCGTGCATGTAGGCTACTCGCCGGTGGCCACTGAGCGGGCTGGTTAATGTTCTTTTCTGCGGGAAATAACGGATTTACGCAGAGACAGGCCTTGCAAATATTCGCGGCATGACACAATTAGTTGTTTTTCCCCCGTTGTGCTATAGAGGCTCTCCCCCGCTCCCACCCAACTAGACTTAGGCTCCTATTTCTTCTATTGAACTGCCGAAGTTGTGGCTTACTTATTCCACCAAGAACACTGCAAATGCTGAAACACACACACACACACACACACACACACACACTCACTACGGATGTAATTATTCGACTGTTGTATGCAGGGTTCGCGCTGGTGAGTTCTGGGAAGGTAAGATTAAGTAAACTAACATAGATATAGGAAACACCAGGTGTTGGCAAATACTATTTTCGCTTTATTGTGGTTTAGTTTTACTGCTGGACTTCTACTTGTGACCGTTATCTGCCGGTATAAAGTACCTGTTGGACTGTGCCATTATCTTATCACTGTCTCCTCGGAGTGGATTAAAATGTTCCGTTAACTTCAAATTACCTATGACCCCCCGCTCGTGCAAATTAGCTCAGAGTAGCAACATTTCTGTTTCTCTCTCGAGACCATTAATCGGGTGACCTGAGGGGGCCACGCCCGCGTTTCAGGCTCTCATCAGCGGTTACGCGCGCGCAAGAGCAAACATGTTCACAGAGCTGAATGGCTCAATGCGTCGAAGCACAGCCGAGTAAAGAGACGTCGATGAGCCGTTACCTGAGTAACGGGGCTAGCACTTGTAGCGGTTTACGCGTTAGAATTATCGCATTCGCGGGGTAATTTGAATAGCAACGGTATATGACGTTTCACAAAAGTGTTTCTCAGACGCAGTATAGCTTAAACTGAAAATTAAATCCACAGATCCGTCGTAGTTCAGCAGCTTGGCTAAGGGTTGACAGTTGTAAACGTGGGCGTGTTTTCTGTTGCGCTTTATTGCAGCTTTATCAGTGATAAGGGTTTGGTCATAGGGCTGTAAGTCTCCTGTCCCCAATATTTTTTTTCTAAATGACCTTGTTCAAATGTTTCTGTTCCTCAGATTCTCAGACGCGGCATGAGAAGCGAACGTACCGGAATTCGGATTGCCTAATCGGTTATTTATTTTAAACTATTTGTAATATTAAGAGACGCTAGTACATTGATAATAAGAAACTTTTTTATAAGTTATAGAGGATAGACAAATTGATCCGCTTTAAAACTTCACGAAAGGGCAGCTTGTGCCGAGTTTAGCTCTGTAAAGCCCACGTCTTTTTTTATATATATATTTTTTTTTACATACAAATATTTTTTTTTACATACGGATTTTAAAGCTATATAACAACGTAATTGTTCGAGCAAAGCCTATTGTGGATGTGTGGACTGTAAGAGGGCGTGTGGACTGTAAGAGGGCGTGTGGACCGGGAGACCATTGTTCAGTGGAGATACCGTTACCCGTGGAGCAGCTCAGCTTTGCCAACTCATTTGCAATTCATCTGATTATCTCGAGGGCAGAGTCAACAAACAGGATTCAGTGTGTTCCTCGTGCGTGTGTGCTCAGACACGCCCTATACGAACACTTCAGTCAATACTTTTTTTTTTTTTAAAGCGCCCTGTGCTTAGCAAATGTCGATCATAGTTAATAGATAATCTTTTTTATGCTTATCACCAGGGAGCACTTTTTTTTCATATTTTGGAATCTACTTTTCTATCAGCCATGTGTGTATAACGCAGAAACATTTGTGAAGGCACACACCTGAGCGTGATACACACTGTGCAGGTGGTGTATGATGGGCTCATGTTAAACTCTGCTCAGGATTTGGTTGTAATTCCTTTTGTTTGGCAGGTCTGACTAGATTAACAGGAAGCTGAGCATTGGCTTAACAAGATAATGGACACGCGTGCGTGCGCACACTCGCACACTCACTAGATCACACACAATTATACGTACATATAAATAATGCTACACATCTTTACAGAATATAGACAATGCATTGTGTATAAACACTCTGCACACACACACACCTGCCAGACCCATAGGCCAATAATGGAGGAACTTCCCCCTCTGATAGGACCTCTCCTTTCTGACAAGATTGTGCGTGTGTGCGTGTGTGCGTGTGTGCCTGCCTGCGTGCATGCGTGCGTGCGTGCCTGTTAAAACACTCTGTTCAAGTGTGGTACAGTGTAGTCATGTGACATGCCCTAAGGGACCTGCACTGTCCAATCACAGGAATCTTATCACTATGCAACAGAGGCATTATGAACACACATTATTTTACCCACAACCCCTTGCTTCTTCCCATGCTGATTGGTCACACAACATTTGCATGTATTTATTTCATATGTAATAGGGGCTGCTAGTAAATTTTTTATTAGTTTATACCGCTGTGCCACCTACAAAGCAGCCTATACTTCTGCCATGTTGACTGTAGTTTTTCAATACATTTATTTTGGGATACTTTTTTTTTTTTTTTTTTTGGCCATCCCTGCTGTGGAATCATTGAGTGACCCTCTGAATGACCCATGCTGAGCATGGGTAACATGGTCAGGCTTCGGTCACATGGTCTGTATGGGGGGTCACATGGTCAGGCTTCGGTCACATGGTCTGCATGGGGGGTCACATGGTCAGGCTTCGGTCACATGGTCTGCATGGGGGGTCACATGGTCAGCACGGGTCTCTCCCAGAGCGGATTGACTGCAGTCCTGCTGGTTTAAACGGGGGAGGGAGTTCACAGCAGAGCCTGTCAGCCATGTTCACACTGACCTGCAGCACACAGACCATGTGAAGTGACATCCTCTTACCTCCTCTCTCCCTCTTACCTCCTCACCTCTCTCCTCCCTGCCCCTCCTTATCTCTCATCCCCTCTCTCTCCGTCCATGCCTCTACTGCCTCTCTCCCTCCCCCTCCCTCCCTCCCTCTCTTCCCTCCCACCCCCCCACCCTCTTGTAGTCTCTCAGGCCACTCCTCTCAGTGGGGAGGAGTCAGAGGCCAGCCCGGCTGAGTGGGCTCTGTGCCTGTCTCGGCTGCAGGGAGGCTCCACCCATGATGACCACGCCCACGATGGCCACGCCCACAGGGCGGAGCTCCCCTCCAGCACCGCGCAGGGCCAGCATAGCCCCGCCCCCAGGGAGTGGCCAAAGCCACAGGGCACGCCCTACGTTCGCTCCAAGATCAAGGTGAGGGATTCTGGGAGATGGAGTGAGGGGGAAGAGAGAGAGAGCGTGTGTCTGCGTGTGTGAGAGAGGTAGATACCTGTGTGTGTGTGATTGTGTGTGTGTATCTGTGTCTGTGTGTCTGTGTGTGAGAGAGGTAGATACCTGTGTGTGTGTGATTGTGTGTGTGTATCTGTGTCTGTGTGTCTGTGTGTGAGAGAGGTAGATACCTGTGTGTGTGTGATTGTGTGTGTGTATCTGTGTCTGTGGGTAATTGTCTGTGTGTGTGTGCACCTGTGTTTGTCTTTGTGGGGACATTATATTGAGTAGGCAGCCTGTCCATCCCATTCAATTTTATTTGTTTAGCTCTTTTTACAGGGGCACTGACACAAAGACAGTGCAGTGGAAATACAAAAGTCCTCCACTCATTCCTCATTCTCCCCTCCCCTCCTGTCTGCTCCTCCCTCTCAGGTGACCACAGGTGAGCCGCTACCTGTGGAGTCTGTCCGCAGTGACCCTCCTGCTGCGGGCGTGTCCTTGGGCGTGTCTCACAGCCAATCCGTGGAGGCTTCTCCTGGCGTGTTCATGGTTGGGGGCGTGTCCACCCCTCTGGGCGTGTCCTTAGGAGGAGGCGTGTCCTCTGGAGGAGGTGTGTCCTCATCTCCGGGTGTGTCTTTGGAAGGGGGCGTGTCCTCATCTCCAGGCATGTCTTCCGGAGGGGGTGTGTCCTCATCTCCGAGTGTGTCTTTGGAAGGGGGCGTGTCCTCATCTCCGGGCGTGTCTTCCGGAGGGGGCGGGCCCTCGGCAGGGGGCGTGTCCTCGGGCACGTTTGCGTTCAGCTGCCAGGTGTGTCAGAAGGGCTTCCAGTTCCAGCGCATGCTGAAGAGACACCTGAAGTGCCACAGCGAGGCCAAGAGACACCTGTGCAGCTACTGCGGCAAGGGCTTCAACGACACCTTCGATTTAAAGAGACACGTCCGCACGCACACAGGTATGATACACACACACACACACAGACACACAGGTATGACGCACGCACACACACACAGGTATGACACACGCACACACACACAGGTATGACACACACACACACACAGGTATTACACGCACGCACACAGGTATGACACACACACACACACAGGTATGACACGCACACACACATACTCTGTCCCACTCACCTGTTCCCCCCCAGGAGTGAGGCCGTATAAGTGCTCGGTGTGTGAGAAGGCCTAACCCCCCCTCTGTGCCCCCCCAGGAGTGAGGCCCTATAAGTGCTCGGTGTGTGAGAAGGCCTAACCCCCCCTCTGTGCCCCCCCAGGAGTGAGGCCCTATAAGTGCTCGGTGTGTGAGAAGGCCTAACCCCCCCTCTGTGCCCCCCCAGGAGTGAGGCCCTATAAGTGCTCGGTGTGTGAGAAGGCCTAACCCCCCCTCTGTGCCCCCCAGGAGTGAGGCCCTATAAGTGCTCGGTGTGTGAGAAGGCCTAACCCCCCCTCTGTGCCCCCCAGGAGTGAGGCCCTATAAGTGCTCGGTGTGTGAGAAGGCCTTTACGCAGCGCTGCTCGCTGGAGTCCCACCTGCGGAAGATCCACGGTGTCACGCAGCAGTACGCCTACAAGGAGCGCCGCAACAAGCTGTTCGTCTGCGAG
The DNA here is from genome assembly GCF_013347855.1 of Anguilla anguilla. Classification (NCBI taxonomy): domain Eukaryota; kingdom Metazoa; phylum Chordata; class Actinopteri; order Anguilliformes; family Anguillidae; genus Anguilla; species Anguilla anguilla. Next base: position 53,918,523 of record NC_049209.1, read on the forward strand.
GAGTGCGGCCTGACTGCGCAGACGCAGGACGCCCTGCTGCGCCACCTGCGCCAGCTGCACCCGCACAGCGCTCTGCTGCGCGCCCGGGACGGCCGCCGGCCAGGGGGCGGGGCCGGGGGCGGGGCCAAGGGCGAGGCCGCCTCCCCCGACTCCTCCCCCCGCTCCTCCAACAGCCCCGACAGCGACGACGCCCACGCTGAGGACATGAATCAATGACCACATGAGTGAGTGAGTGAGTGAGTGAATGAATTAATGAATGAATGAAGATGTTCTAAGGAGAGCAAGAGAGAGAGAAGCAGGCCAAGTGGAAGGTGTCCACAGAGTTCCTGTGAATAATGTTTTATTGTCGATGTCCTTGCAATTGTCCACAGAGGACCAATGCCCCCTTTTCATAAAGCAGTAATCCGCACATTAGTGCTGATCTGAGATCAGTTGAGCCCTTTGGCTCAGAGTGGATGCGGTTTGGACACGGACTGGGAATAACTGATCCCAGGTCAGCCCGCCTGCTCTGAGACGCTGTGGATGCAGGCCTGAGTGTCTCAGTTTGACTCCTCTTGCTTCTGAGAGTAAAACTGCCGCCGTTCTGGATGAGGGAGACCAAACAACCGCTCAAACAACTCCACTCGGAGGAATATATATATAAATATATATAAATATAAAATAGATTATTTATGATGCTGTTGGTGTCCGGCTGTTGTACATTTGAGCAGCTAGTGATGTCACTGTGGGAGATTACCTCTGGAGAGCTTATGCAGTCTTGTACATACTAAGAGACGGATGACCAAGATGATAAAATCTCACATTCTGTTGATTTTTTTAAAACTTTTTTTAAAAATGTATTCACATATTTAAATATCCATCTTAAGATCTATCAGGGTGTCATTTATACTTTTTTTCGAAGAGGGAATATAGTTTATTTTTAAAACTATTTTATACATTTGATGAAATGGATGTGTGCAACATGTGATACTTTCTTTTCTTTGTTTTTATAAAATGTGGATGCAAGTCAGACGCTGGACTGCTGTACTTCATCTGAAAGGACATTTCAAACGATGTTCTGCAGTGCTGCTAGAAAGACAGGAAGTGCACAGAACTGTAAAATGATGTAACTTCCTGTCCTTGCTGTACTTATCGTATAGCATAGATAGGAGCTGGAGGTGGTAGGAGGGGCCAGGCGGTGAAGCCTAGGAAGTTACAGGGAAACGGCCTCTACTGCGCATGCTTGAGGGCAAAAGCGCTTGCTGCCCAATGTAGAAATCCAAGGTGATTTAACTACCAAAGAAAACCTCATTGATGCATTCTTTGTGATCATAAATTTCATTATGTGCTGCAGTTTCTGAAACAGTGATTGTTTTGGTCCAGAAATGTTGAAAAAAAACTTATTCAAATGTGCAGATTTTTTTACATAATGCATAATTTTCAATCTGCTTTTCATGTGAAGCGTAACGGTCATCAATCGAGTTATAAAAAATACCATGGAGGACATTTTATTTTGCCTTCTAAAGTCTGATGTTCCCCATTCACTTTAACAGGAGCTCCAGTGTTTTCCCCTCAACATGCACTATACAGGCTGACTTCCGGGACTTCACAAGCTTAGCTTAGCCGAAGGCGCGGTCGCCTGTCTAGTTAAATATGCATGTCTATGGTGCTTATGGTGGGCTGGGTTCTCTTTTCTTGTCTCTGAGTCAAAACAGGCCAGCCGGGAGCAGCTAGTTGCTGGCATTCATTGATCTGGCATTCCGATGAAAATGGTTCTTTTATGTGATTTTTGCAGTTTGGTTTAGACTACATGTTTTTGCCAGGGATCTGAGGAAGTGATTAAAAAAAAAAAAAAAAAAAAAAATGTATTTTATTTTTCCTGGCATTTATTGAGTTACAGATTTCTGATACCATATTTCACCCAGGTCTGGCCCGGGTCTGATTGTGACTGTGTTTTGGCACTTAATTTTTGCAGCAGGAGCGCATTAGGAGGTACTTGAATACACTCCCATTTGGCAATGAAACTGGTTGAGAAACGCTTTACTGCACTCTGTCACACGATGCTGCAATTCGGTTGGTTGGGTGGGGTGCTGAGGGGGAGGAGCCAAGTCACATGTTGCTCAACATTAAATGAACGGTCTTGGAGTGGACATTTTATGGGTTTGTTTTAGGTGGTGGTTTACCTGAGCAGTGGGTGTGTTTGCGTGTGTGTGTGTGTGTGTTTGTGTGTGTGTGTGTGTCACTGCGTTTGACTGAGCAGTGGGTGTGTTTGCGTGTGTGTTTGTGTGTGTGTGTGTCACTGTGTTTGACTGAGCAGTGGGTGTGTTTGTGTGTATGTTTGTGTATGTGTGTGTGTGACTGTTTGACTGAGCAGTGGGTGTGTTTGCGTGTGTGTGTGTGTGTGTGTCTGCATTTGACTGGGCTGTGTGTGTGTGTGTGTGTGTGTGTGTGTGTGTGTGTGTGTGTGTGTGTGTGTGTGTGTGTGTGTGTGTGTGTGTGTGTGTGTGTGTGTGTGTGTGTGTGTGTGTGTGTGTGTGTGTGTGTGTGTGTGTGTGTGTGTGTGTGTGTGTGTGTGTGTGTGTGTCACTGCGTTTGAGCTGTGGGTGTGTCAGAGCGGATAGTGGCTGCTGTAAGGTGGCGTGTGCTAATCTAAGGTTAAGATTTATCGTAGGAATGTTTGGAGGTGTATACGTGTGTGAAGGAGAGTCTGTTTGCTGTGTCCATATATACGTTTTTGGCATTAGGAGTATTCCAAGACTATCTTCTGTGTGTGACTGTAAGCGGGGTGTGTGTTGTGTATGGTTCTAAGACTGAACAAGCAGATTATGTGTTTGTGTGTATGACTGCATGTACATGTTCTGAGTGTCTACGGGGCATGTTACTGCATATACACTGTGCTGTGTGTTGTGTGTTTGTGTTTGACTGCATAGTTGAGGGTGTGTATGTGTATGACTGTGTAGAATGTTTGTGTGTGTGTGTGTGCATGTTAGGCAGATTGCAGATTCCAGGGTAGTGTTCAGTCTTGTCAGTAATTTCTTTTTTTTTTTCTTTTTTTTAGACTGTGCCGGGGGGCGGGGGAGGGGGGAGGGGGTGGGTGTGGGCGTGGGCGTTTGTGAAGTTGGAGCAGGAGGACTTTAGTCCAGAACTGGTCCACCTACACAGTGTCCTAGCGGCGTTGCTGATGCCAGCGTTGCTGCAAGGTCGAAGGAATGTCGTAAACGCGTAAATGCGTAGTTACCCGCGATTCCGCCTTCTCCCTGTTCTTGCGGCACAGCGGTGTGATAACGGAAAGTGTAATGCAGGAGGATCGGCAAAACCATATTTTACCACAAGGGGGTGCTGTTTGCCGCAAAATTGTGCCCGAGGTGTCTACGCGCCGGTATTATTTGGGTTTATGTGGAAAAACTGTAAATTCATCCCTCTCTCTCTTTCTCTCTCATACAGAACATTTAAATTATATAAAATAAAATGGCAACACCACCACCACCGATAATAATGATGATGATAATAATAATAATAATGATAATATCAATAATGATAATTATGATGATGATGATATTAATAATAATGATAATAATAATAATGACAGCAGCATCACCATCAGTGAGCTCCAGAAAAGCCACAGTTCCACCAGACAAACAAATGATCAAACGCATGAAAAGCTCTGACCTGCACCATCGGGATACAGTAACTAACACACCCATAAATAACAATACGCTCTGTGATCTCAGCTGACACAGCTGCACCTGGCCAAGCAGGGGGAACAGGCCCTCTCTGCACCTTCAAAGCACAGCGTGCCGGACAAATACCTGTTCTGCTCAGTTATCATTTAATACTCCCAGGAAAGGACGTGTTATCACACAATCTAACCACCATTCTTCCCCAAATATGACAGTCCCAGAAATAAAACCGTCCATAATTCTTGGAGGAGGGCCCAGCATCCCACGAACAGCTGCATGCCACAGTGAAGAGACACTCAGACTAATGTTCTCCACACTGCTGAAACTCGGAAAAATAGCGTAGCCCTTACTCATATTTAGAATGAGCAATGTTAGTATTATCTAGTCTGCACCTGAAGCACTGTCATACCATGTTTACTGGGGTATGTGCCACAGTAATATTCTTCTGTGCCCCAGTAAAATGATCATTGAAAAAATAGTGACCACTGCTGTAAAGCAAGCAGTCAGATAACTAAGGAGAAAAAAAACTACCCAACTCTGTTCCTGCAGATATGCCATCCTGTAGGTTTTCACTTCAACCATGACAAAGCCAAACCTCATTCAACAGCTAGAAATCTCCTTGAGCTGCTAATTAGGCGGCCCAGATGGACAACTAGTAGTATCTATACCAGCTGCTGTACAAGAGATCAGTGGGTTGGTTTATTTTCAGTTAAGATTGATGGAAGCAGACCAGGCAGTGTTCATATAACGCCCCCCCCCCCCACTTTCCAATCAGAGAGTGCGACTCCTACGCTGCCCCTTCGCCAGGCGTTTATGTTCACCTGCAGCACGGCAGCCATTTCTGATTTATTTTATTCAGGGTGAAGGCCGTTCTGCGTCCTGCTTGCACACGTTCCCTCCACCTCGCGTCAGATCGGATTCCCTGGACCGGGAACATCCAGAATGTGATTCGGGGAGGCAGCGGGGGTCAGTGCCCAAAACAGCGCTCTCCCTTTGCGGGTGACAGACAGCTCAATGGCTCACCTTTGCTCCCGTTTAGGGCGATGGGTCAGTAGAGTTAACAGCTAGGGCAGGTACTCAGAAATTAATGCAGATTAATGTGATTCGAGGGCACACAAATGTCACGGGTGAATTAAATTTCTGACTGTTAATTCTGATTCTGTTTTAACACACGGCCGCGAGGGCAGTGTATCTTTTGACGTGACTGCTATGACAGCTAACGGTCGGCAGGCTGTAGCAGGGAGTAGGTGAATATCACCACAGAGTCCCAACCCTTTTTTCCCCGGAGAACCACAGGATGTGCTGGTTTTTGTTTTCATCTGAAAATCCTCAACTCGTTGAAACCCACGAAACCGCAAGAGGGGAGTAAACTGTGTAATCAGCTGTATTGAAGGACAACGCGGTTCCAGTCTGGACTAGTTCCAACTGGGCCACGGTACATCATACACGCGCGAAATTCATTTAGGATGTAGTTGACTTGTAAATTGGGAGGCTGTTGTCTGCGTATCTGCTCAGGTGAATGACGTCAGTCGGACGGTCCTGATTGCGTTGTGCAGGTGCACGCGGTGTTAGATCTGCAGCTCGCGCCGCTGGAAAGCTGGGAAGCGCGAGGGTTAACGAGGGAAATCCGAGGACGTCCTGTGAGTCCGACGAAGGGAAAAAGTCCAAATTGACTCTTCGCAGAAGCGATCGGTAATGTGCTGCGTAGTGTATCTTATGAAAAATGGAAAATAATACTTTTCTTATGCTAGGGAAAGTAAGAACCGCCTTCATATAAGCATTACCCCTCTCTCGCGTTCGTCCCATCATTAGCCTATCAAGCCATATCCCTCTCTCTCATTCACTCACTCTCTCACTCTCATTGGTGTTCCCAGTTCAGCCTTTTTCTAGTGTGTTTGTGTGTCGACGCTTATCCACACACACCGCCCCACTTGAGACTCCCCGGATCGCGAGCGTCTGGAAAGCATCACCGGTCGCGGGAACAGAAGGAGTCAACAGCCATCCTTACGAATAACGGGGAAAGGGTCTGACAAAATGAGAGCGGTGCAATAAAGGACTCAACGCGAACAGAGACAGGGAAAGGGAGTTGGATATCTGAGGATATATAATGCGTGTTCGTCACGGACGCTGCTGTAGGGGAACCGGAGCAGCGGCGGATGGGGTGACACACGCTGCGTGGAGGTCCCGACGCCGGGCCCCCGGGTTGTGTGCGTCCTGGGCCGGTCTCCGGTGCTAACGAGGACGATTAGGAGAGGGGCGGACAGAGGATGCAAGGGGTGACGGTGACCGGAGAAGCACCCACGCTGAGTGGAGGCGGGAGGGAGGAGGTAAGGCGCCTGTTTTTGGGGCTAAACGAATACTGACGTGTCCATTATTTTCTCAGTACATATGTCCTCCTACCCCAATAATACCTGCGTCATTGATCCATCTGCTGTTTTTTTATGAAGTTCCCTGTTTATTTGCGTGTTTAGGCTTTTTTGGGAGGGGGTGGGATGGGGGTGTTGTCTGAACATAGCCTGCCCAGGTATGCTATTTGGCATCCCCGCATGTTGTGATACCAAAGTTCCGTCACTAGTAGTAGTCCAGTATCGTCATTAAAATATCCTCGCCATGAACTTGTACACGCGGAAATGTCAGGTATTAGAAAGCACGTGCCACGCCGCAGAACTGCGTATAGACAGGTGTGTACGTGCGCTATTCGTGTCCTTGCAACGGGTACAGATATATGCATGTAATAGAGATATAGCCGTGTCGGTGGCTGGCTATCCATGCTATGTAAGCACGTCCAAGTGCTGCGCAAATTACAGTATGATTGTGTACACGCACTGTGGGGAACAGCGTGCGTGCACGCGGCTAAACCAACGCTGCTGTTTACTGTTCGTTCCCATCGAAACCGTATTTGAGCAGAACAGGGTCACCGAAGGAGAAAGGGGGGGGGGGGGGGGTGTGCTATCGACACACGAGATCATCATGGTCCGCCAAAACAACGAAACCAATGGGAAAGTTAATTCAATTAAGAGAGAGAGAGGGGGAGGGAGAGAGGCCCAATTAACGCCATCAGTCTCTAAACAAGCGCAGCCGCGTGAGCGCAAGGTGAACTCCCCAATTCGCACAAACGCGCAGACGCCTGACGGTCGTCACTTTTGGTAGCTACTTGTCCGCGGTGCTTCAAAAAGCGCGTACCTCTGAAATGAAGGAGAGCGACACAGTTTTAGGAAGGGACTGGTTGTATATTGGACTTGGCCTGGGTCCTTTATACACCCAATTTCCCGTAGAACATCAACATGCCTGCATTGCAGCTCTGACTCGTGGCTCGCGCTATACATGATTTATTATAATCCACTGCGTCCATCTTTAACCTTCACCCTCCAAAATACTTTGGCACAGTCTTCTAGTACCACTGTTACTACCCCCCCCCCCCTCCCCACACACACACAATCTAGCCTACAACTGCCCCCCTGTGAATAACTGAATGCGGCCTAACAGGAGGTAAATATTGGGATGTCGATGAGCAAGGCAAGCGTCAATCGTCCTATCGATAAAGAATCCTTACAGATAATCAATGCCATCGTTGTCCATGTACGAGGTTGGTTTGTAAAGTCCGTTTCGTGAGAGATCCCTGATCAAAGCCACGGACAGTCCCATCCGTTCCCCACAAGCCACAGGTAGCCACGTGCTGGACCGTCGCATTCCTCAAGTGACGGACAGCCTGGCCATTTGATCGGTTGCGCACGAGACTCCTGCTGCTTCTTTCTTTTTCAGAATCCGCCTGGAAATTCTCTGGTTCGCCTGTTAAAGCGCGGTTTATTAACACGAGACATGCTGCGGCCAAATCTGCCGAACTGCGAATGTTTGCGTGCAGCACGTGCGTGTACCACGCGATACACTGTCAAGAGTCATGTCATCAGCTGTCACTCACGGTCATTTAGATCCTCTCTGCTGTCTCCAACACTAACTGCCGAATACAATATTGAGGGAATAACAGGCCTGCGCAGGTTCACTTATTCTAAGAGACAAGGAGAGATGATGACAGACATGCATTAATTTTGTGCCACAATCGATCCATTCCTATATCGCTCCCAGCACAGGATGTGATAACACAGCCTAACCCTAACCCTAACCCTTCCAGGCCATGCTGTAGAATCTCTGAGTCTCTCGGGAGTAGTACGCGGCTGCGCAGGTGAAGGTGGGTTCCAGGTGATGCTACCGTTCAGCTGTTTTACCTCCTCTCAGTTTTCAGAGTTTTCACTTTTAATAAAAAACTGTTAAAGAATAGAGCTGTCCCTACAACTGTATCTCATAAAAAAAGTACATAAGAAGGGGGACCCTGGTTTTTTCTTTGGTTCACCAGGTAGTTCAAACTCAGGAAACCAGGTGAGGCGATATAACTGTGTTACCGCCTGCTTTAATTGACCAATCAGGTGCTGAGTAACAGAAATAACCAGCAGATCCAGCAGCAGAGTTGAGTAGCCCTGATAAAAAGAGCAACAAAAGAACAAAAACCCCTTCTCAGGGAGATTAGGGATGAGACACCTGGCAGATCTAATCAGCCTGGAACAGTGTACAGGTGTGTGTAGAGCCTTTACCAGTGTGTATAGAGTAGCCGTGCAGGTGTGTGAAGAGTCAGAGCAGGTGTGTATTTGTGTACAGCTGTATATAGAGTCAGTCTGTACAGGTGTGTAATCGTGTACAGGTGTGTGTAGAGCCTTTACCAGTGTGTATAGAGTACCCGTGCTGGTGTGTGTAGAGTTTGTACAGGCGTGAGTAGAGTTAGTGCAGGTGCGTGACTGTGTACAAGTGTGTGTAGAGTCAGTGCAGGTGTGTGACTGTGTACAGGTGTGTGTAGAGTCAGTGCAGGTGTGTGACTGTGTACAGGCGTGAGTAGAGTCAGTGCAGGTGCGTGACTGTGTACAGGTGTGTGTAGAGTCAGAGCAGGTGTGTATTTGTGTACAGGTGTGTGTAGAGCCTTTACCAGTGTGTATAGAGTACCTGTGCTGGTGTGTGTAGAGTTTGTACAGGCGTGTGTAGAGTCCGTGCAGGTGTGTGACTGTGTACAGGTGTGTGTAGAGTCAGTGCAGGTGTGTATTTGTGTACAGGTGTGTGTAGAGTCAGAGCAGGTGCGTGACTGTGTACAGGTGTGTGTAGAGTCAGTGCAGGTGCGTGACTGTGTACAGACGTGTGTAGAGTCAGTGCAGGTGCGTGACTGTGTACAGGTGTGTGTAGAGTCCGAGCAGGTGTGTATTTGTGTACAGGTGTGTGTAGAGTCAGAGCAGGTGTGTATTTGTGTACAGGTGTGTGTACTGGCTGCTGGATCACACGGAGCAGTTCTGGGTGAGACGGAACAGGCTGATTTGTGGGATGTCGACACCGCGGTCTGCAGCCATTAGAGTTCCGTCTCAGATTACAAGCGTCTCTACAACCAGAGAGAAAAGGCTTCTGCTGTCCCTGCAGCGCCAGAGTCGAGCGGTGAAGTTAAATTAACGTGTGATCCTGGAGGGGACGGTGGAGTCTTTACCTGTGCTGGGCATTTCCCTGCGTTTTACACGGTTTGATTCATCATTTAAACAGGGCCTTGTGTGGGAGAGAGAGAGAGATGGAGGGGGAGGGAGAGTGATGGATATAGAGAAAAAGAGGGGGAGGGGGAGGGGAAGAGAGAGAGAGAGCGAGAGAGAGAGAGAGGGAGGGAGAGTGAGAGAGAGGGAGGGAGGGAGGGAGGGAGAGTGAGAAGGAGGCTGTTGTTTTTTTTTTTAGCACTGCTCCATCTCTGGGGATGCACTTTCTCTCCGCTTTCTTCTTCTGACTCACTGTTCTCTCTTTTCTCTCTCTCTCCCTCCTTCCTCCTCCATTTTTTTGCTTTCCTCTGTTCTCTGTCACCTCCTCACCCGTCCCCCCCCCACCCCCCCCAAACCCCCCCCCCCCCCACCCACGCTCGGCGCTGAAACGCACTGAGGTCACTGGGCCGCGACTCACCCCGCTTCTCTGTGGGCACAGTATCTCTGGTTGCCATGGCGAAAGCCCCGGTGGACGGGGGGTGCTATTGCAGGCGCTGAGGTTTGCTAAAATAAGCAGGTGCTGGGACCCAGGGTAGTTTCACCCGCTCCCGCGCCAAGAGGAAGGCCTTCTTCGGCAAATAAGCGTGTAAAACATGGCCGCCGGGCGGCCTACGCAGCGCTGGTTTTTACAATGGCGGTACACGACGTCCGGGGGCGACAGGCCGCACCTCTCTCGCTCTAAAAACACTCTTCCTTTTTTTCCTCTCGTCCTCTCTCTTTCAGTTCTGTTCTGTCGCTCCTGGTGGCTGGGAGACCTCGCGGCTTCGGTTACACCCTGATCGATAGGAGAGGGTGAGGAGAGGGGGAGGAGGAGGGGGGAGAGAGGGAGGTGGAGAGGGGGAGGAGGAGGGGGGAGAGAGGGAGAGGGGGAGGAGAGGGGAGAGAGGGAGGTGGAGAGGGACGTGGGGGGGGAAGTAATTTTGAGTAGTGGAAAGATACTGAATTACAAATAGTTAATTGAAATTTGTACCATTTGGGACACAGATATGTTTTTTCTTGGCTCTGTACTACAACTTTAGACTTGTAATCAAACAGTTCACATGGGGTTGAGGTGCGTTGTAGAAATGGCATTTTTAAACGTAGTCTCTCCATTTCGGGGAACCATAATGTTTGGGACAAGTGGCTTCACAAGTGTTTCTGGTTAGTAAGTTGTGTTCAATTGCTTCCTTAGTTCAGCTATAAGAGAGTCTTGATTCTATTTTGATTGCCTTTGGAGTCTGTCATTTGTCAACAGAAGGTAAACTACAGAGCCCCTCTGGTGTCAGGACTGCAGAGCTAGTAGTCTGATGCTCACTTTGAATCCCTCCCTCTCTACATT